>NW_027069894.1:110619-236367 GCF_002906115.3 Quercus suber
GTGTATTATTATACAATATGGTTTCAAGTACTGTAGAAGAGAATGAAGGCTAAGTTTTCCTAGTTAATGTAGACTATGTAGTACCATTAAGAGCATAAGGTATTTTGACAAAACCATGACTTAGGTAAGTGGCTTTCTTCCTTTGCAATTCCTTGATCTTACAATGCTTTCTTTGAATCACGATTGAAATTTTATAGTTTTCTGTTTGATTTCAATGCTAAATTTTAATGTTTACTAAAATGTTATTTGAAAAATGAGTTGCAAATGGAAATGGAATGAACCATATATCTCCTAAACATGCATGCAAGGGGGACAAACTTAAGTTTGATCACGTGCAGAAAAATTTCTTTAGAAAGCTGCATCAATGATTTATAGAATTAAAATGAGGATGAAGTCAAGGGATTGCTTACTATGTTCCCACGATTCTGATAGTGTTGGCTTCTATTTGATTTCTCCCAAACATCCTAGCGGTGCCAAAATCTGATATCTTTGGGCTCATCTCATCATCTAAGAGCACATTACTCGCTTTCATATCCCTATGGATGATTTTCAGCCGAGAGTCTTCATGTAGATATTGAAGGCCTTTAGCGATCCCATTGACAATGTTTATGCGTTTAGCCCAATCTAGTTCCTTACATTTTTTTGGATCTACATTGTAATATTAAGGCGATTGATTTTGGAAAAATTTTCCATGAATTGGCCTATAATTAATGGTGCAAATTGTGTGTGTGTGTGTGTGAGAGAGAGAGAGAGAGAGAGAGAGCAAACCAAACAAAAAGGCATCAAGACTAGTGTTGGCCATGTATTCATAGACTAGAATCTGTTCATCTCCTTCTGAGCAGCATCCCAAGAGCCTCACAAGACTATTGTGTTGAAGTTTTGCAATTAAAATCACTTCATTCTTAAACTCTTCAAGACCTTGTTTAGATTTCATTGAAAGCCTTTTAATTGCAGTTTCCTTTCCATTAATCAAGCCCTGGAAGCATTTTAAACATTCTTTATCAATGAAAACTTTTGACACAGTATTGGTAGACAATAGACATACTCTGCTACATGTTACAACACTAAAGGTTCAATGATGGTTCAATTCTCCTAAAATCAAATGATGTAATCTTTTAGTTGATATTGATCCTAACATTTAGTTTTGCTACGTATTAATTTCAATTGCAAATGTTCAAATAATTTCAAAAATTGCATATGAAAGAAAATATTTATAAATTTTAACCTTATAAACTGGGCCAAAACCACCTTCTCCAAGCTTATTCTCATCAGAGAAATTGTTTGTAGCAGACAGTATGGTACTTAAATCGAAGTAAAGCATTTCTCCACTGTCGTCAACATCCCTTGCATGCATACCGGTGTCCGTTAATTGTATTGAACGTAACCTTGCAAAATTACTTCGTAACGGAATTTCTTGGCTTGTGTCCCTCTCTAAGTAACAAATTAGATTTTTAAAATAATCAATGACCATCTAAAAACACAAATTTTAATAGAAAAAAAAAAAAAAAAATCATTGGTTATAATAGATTGGCTAAATTAAATCTACCTTCTTCGTGTTTCCTCCCGCCAGAGTATTTATAAAACCAGAAGCCGAAGAGAGTTGCAACTACTGCAATTGATGCAACTGTTGATATAGCAATGATTACTGTCTTGGTTGTCTTCTTTCCTCCTGTTGCTCATCATATAAAATAATTACCTACGTATGCTTATCAAAATCCTTAATTTATCATATATATATATATATATATCAATTAATGCGAGGACATAAGCTGCTCAAACTGTCACAGATAAACCAAGTGAAATATATTAGCAACCCTTACTATTATTGTTGTCATTTATTAGCAGAGACAACGGATTAAGGATTTAATGAAGGTCCTTTGTATCAAATGGGGAATGACACTTAATTCGCCAGATGAATGTAATACAACCATCTTAGTAATGGAAGTAAACATAAGGAAAAACTTCTACAAGTTGTAGACTAAAACATTCAACGTTTGTGAGTTTAAGTGGATGTTTTACCTTAGCTTCTTTATCCCAATTACTGCTATTATATATCCTTTGTACGCTGTTTTTTTATTTATAGTGTGTGTGTATATATATATATAAGTATTCGATCATCTAATACTAATACTTTACAGTTTACGCTGGTCTTTGAGAACACAGGAGACAGAACTGCTACTTTAAAATGAGTTGGATAATTGTTATCTCCATGTCAAATGGTAACAAAATTAATTAATTAATTGAATTATAACTTTTTATATTTTGAGAATACAACAACATGGTACTGACTCCTCCGACTTAGTAATGTTAGATCGACCATCTTGCTAAACTATAGTACCTACTAATTTTCCCATGATCTGGAATTGTTTGGTTTGTCAAATAGAGTAATCCTAATTCTGAAACGCGCCCAAAAATAGGTTTCTGATTATTTTTAAATTTTAATCCTAAATCACAATTCGAATCCTGTGAACCAAACGGGGAGGATTGATATACAAATTGACCTAAGTAAAAGAACAATTTAATCAAGTCCAAAACATGTGGGGAGGATTTTTATGAAATACCAAATCAACATGTCTTTACCATTGTCATCAGGCAGCAGCTGTGGTGCTACAGGCATGGGCTGGGATGGCGGCGGTTGCAGCTGTGGAGGTGGTGGTGGTGGCTCAGTGAAAGAGTAGGCTTCATACCTTAGAAAGCAATTCGGGCCGGAGATGCGCCACCCAATTTTGGATTCGAAACATTTTTGGCCTGTATCCGACAAGACGCTTAAACACTCTCCTCATGAACCACCATCTATATCTCTAGTACACTGCACCAACCCATAGCTTATCACAGACATACCACCATCAATATTCAATTTCTGTTCAGAAGTCAAGAATAACATGTCTGTTTTATTGGCGCCCGCTATTAGACTGCTCAACTGAGAACGTGCGAACAAATTTTCTTGGTCTGGTGAAGTCGTATTCTGGGTATTATACATGAGCAACAATGGCGATGTCTGTGCTTGTCCAAAGAAATTAACATCGGAGTAGCGTAACATGCACTAATCGTACCAAATGATGGCACTTTTGTTAAATGGACATCGAGTTGTGATATCTCGGATCGCGTAGCTTACATAGGTTTGGCAGGTACTGTGAGAAACATCACCTCTGCAGAGGAAGAGGGCGTAGAAGCCAATATTGAAGCTTTCGTTGTAGAAGCTGTAGTTTTGGGAAACTTTAGAGGATGAAGAGTCCAACAGGACGGCGAGGTTGGGTTGGAAATAGGTGTTGGAGGTTTCATTTGATTGATCTAAACAAAAGTGGTAATCATAGGTTGGCTGAGAATTAATTGAACCACTGATCGCATAGACTGAAAATAATATCAAAAGAAAGTCTTTAAAGCTTCGTTTGGTTGGAGAAGTGGAAAAGTGAGAGTATGCAAAATTGTGGGAGGATGGAAAAGTGGGAGAATAGAAAATATTTGGTTTTTTCTCTTGCGTGTTTGATTGGAGGGGTAGAAAAGTGAGAGGGTGGAAAACTCTTTTGTTTGGTTGGAGAGAAAAAGAGAATGATGAAAAATGTAATTTATATAAATTAATTATTATACCATTGTTACATAATAGGTAAGAAATATATTTATTTATACTCATTAAATAATATAAAATTTACCACATCATATATATAAATTTATATTATTATCTTTATTATTATAAAGTAAAAATACAATAATGTATATATAAGTTTAATTGGGCAAAAGATTTTGTATAAACTTGATCAAGTCACGTTGAAAAAAAAAAAAAAAAAAAAAGAAGAGAACCTGGATGTTGGTGTGCTGTGAAGGTAAGGATGAGAAAAGACAAAAGTGGTAAGGATGATTTGTGGGCAAAAGTCATCAGGTCATGAATGAGGGGTAGGTGAGAGAGGGTATTTGTGTAAAGTGCTTTCACAACACTTTTCTCTCCACATTTTCCTCCCGATTTGGAGGATCAAAAAAGTGTGCTCGGGAGGGAAAGTTTTCTCCCGAGTTTTCTATCTTTCCTATTTTCCTTCCTTAACCAAATAGTGGAAAAAAGCATTTTCTATCCTATTTTCCTCTCTTTATTTTCTATCCTCACAGTTTTCACCCCAACCAAACACACCCTAAAGCTGTGGAGGGCAAACATTTTAGGATTGGATGGTGTAATAACTAGGGTATTGCACTGGGTGCAATTATGTAATCCTCTCTTACATTAATTTTTACCACTTTCATCTTTTTTTTTTTTTTTGAGAGAGAAAAAAGGGGACTCGCGTGTAGCAGTCATTGTCCCACGCTCCATGGTACAGTTGGGTAAGCCCATGGGTACCACCAGCTCGAACTGGAGCTCGGAAACTCCGAACCCACACACACCTCAGGCTCTATTGGTTTCTGGGACTTCCAGAAATTGCAATTACAGTCCTCATGAGAACTCGAACCTGGGATGTGGTGAAGCCTCAGCAGTCACCTACCAGTTGTACCACACCCACTGGTGGTTACCACTTTCATCTTTTAATTTTAACTTTTTACTTTTTTAAACTTTTTTTATTCAATGATTGAAACTGAAAGTTTCTTTTTTGAACTATCAATCTCAACCATGTATTACTATTGCATAAAGTATTGCACCTAATTTCAATCCAACATTTTAACTAATTTATCAAAAATTCGTCTATACTTATGTTTATGTTATGGCTGATGTTTAAAATGAATAAAATCATCTACCTTTATAATCCTAAAAAAAAATTATTTTTTCGAGTAGGAGTATATTAGAACGTCATACGTTATAAAACATCTTTTCACTTTTCTTAACTTCTACGAAAGAAAGCTCCCCTATATAAAATTATTCAAAAATCTAGTATAATATATAAATGCATAATATTACCACAACTTTTCTACATAATTGTTGTGAGTAGTGAAAAAAAGAGTTGTGGATTCATGTGTGAAAGTGATCACAGACTTCGAATTTCAATCGGCCACCTAAGAGAGCTGTAACAAAAGTTGCAAATTTGTTTGTGGAAACAAAAAAAAAAAAAAAAAAACTTAAAATTAGATTTAAAGAGAATAAATTCAGTCTGCCTCCAATAATAATGTGCCACTTCAGATTTTTGCAAATGGAAGACTAATCCCTTCCACACCAAATCAAACCCTCTCATATAGAAAACTAAATCCCATGCCACTTCTTCCTTAAACAAAGACGTTGCCGAGAAAACTTCGATTATGACCAACGGAGGTTGAGGACAACTAGCAGCGGAGGAAGTGGGCCATGGAGGAGCCTTCAAGGGCAGTGTTGACAACCCTCCGAACCCAACGTGGACCCTGCCTAAAACGCTATTGATCTCTCAATCCATAAGGATTGAAGCCATCAATCTTTCCATGGTGGAATTTCCCCACCAATTACATGAAAAAAGTTGGGAAAAACGAAACCCACAAAACCAAATCTAAAGAAAGCAATTCCAACAATTATATTTTTAATTTTTTAATTTTTTTTTTTTTGAGTTGGCTTTTAATCTGGATTGGCAACTCGGAGAGTGGTTGTTGAAGTGAGCTTATATGGGTTGATGTTATGGTGCCATTTGTTGTAAAGTGGGCTCATGTGAATAGGAGAGAAAGGGAGCTAGTGAGAGAGATGCGAGTTTCTAAGCCACTAACAGTGGTTGCAAGTGGCGGGAGTGGTGGAGCTTGGCTGGCAACTGGAGTTGAGGGAGCTTGAGAAAATTGACCATGGAGCTGGTCTGATTAGAGAGAGAGCGCAGGAAGCAAATGGTTGTTGCTTGTTGGTGAGCCTTGATTGTCTGTGGCAAGCTCTATTTCTTACTTTTTAGTAAACTGACATGGCATACTTAGATTGGAGTGTGTAAAAAGAGGTTTTACGCCCCATCCAAATAGAAATTGCACTCGTAGTTTGATTGCTTGGGTTGAATGTAGGTGACTTTCTTTATAATAAATCATATAATGTCAAAATTGATGCCTTTCAAAAAACCAAATTGTCAATATTGAATATGGACTATAGGACACCTTTTCATCGTTGAATTTTGAAAATTCAAAAGTTGGATTGAACCTAGATGCTATGGGGTATGGATTGTTTGGTTTGTCAAAAAACCAAATTGTCAATACAGTATGTTATGTTGAATTCCATACTATCAACAACATCCATCTCTATGTTGTTCAATGGAAGTAAGCTGGATCCATTTCTGCCTTCAAGGGGTATTAGACAGTGGGACCCCTTTTCCCATATATTTTCATCCTTTGTATGGAAATGCTAAGCTTCTTCATTCAGGACAAATGTACTAATAATCTATGGGACCCTCTAAAGGTAGCTTGTGGTGGACCTGCCTTCTCTCATTTGTGTTATGCTGATGATTTAGTTCTTTTTGCCAAAGTTGGCCTTAAAGATGACTAGCCATAAAGATGTGGGATAAGGTGACTAGCCATAAAGGATGTGGGAGGCTTAGGAATTAAAGCTGCGAAACAGAAAAATTTGTCACTTACAACCAAGTTATGTTGGAGATTCAAAAATTGTAAAGGGGAGCTGTGGGCTAAAACTCTCAAAAGGAAATACTTGACTAGAAATCACCCTCGCAAGCATGGGTTCTCTAGAACTTGGTCGGCCATCACCAAAAGCGAGGAATTATGCACCAAAGGATCTCACTGGATTATTGGTTACAACAACAACTTGTCCTTTTGGTATGACAAATGGACCACCTTTGGTCCTCTCAGCAGTTGATACAAGGTCCCTCACCCTTGCTGAAGAAAATCTTATGGTAAAGAACACCATGGTTGATGGTCAATGGGATTGTTCCAAATCTCCTTTATAATTCCTGATAGTTGGTTGTTGACTTTGAAAGCTATTACCCTTAGAAAAGCCTCAATTGGCAAGGACATCCTCTGTTGGGATGGGAAAGCCAAAGGCCTTTTTCATTCAAATCATGCCTATAATCTGGCTTTTGGAGAGGTAGGTCCTACTTTCTCCTTTAATGGTAGATGGATTTGGAAACTCAAATGTTACCCAAAGATGCACTTATTCCTTTGGAAATGTATTCACAATAGTCTCCCAGTTAAAAATACACTTCATCACAGAGGGCTCATTGAAAACCCTCATGCATTCACTGCTCTCAAGTGGAAGACATTCTCATGTCCTCAGGGATTATCAAGTGGCCAAAAGTTTCTGGATTGAGGCAGGGATTCCTGCTAATGACCTTGAATTTTTCTCTTCTCCCTGTAATAGATGGCTTAAATCTAATGCCCTCAACAGTAACATCGTTCCTAATAAATCCTTTACCTGGGACACCTTTTTCCTTTTGGTATTTGGAATCTATGGCAACAAAGAAACAAATGTAGCTTTCAACATTCTAATCTCAAACCTTCTCTGATGAGTGATGTTGAAATCCTTGCATTTGAGTTCTCTTGTCTTGTCATTCCCCAAATTCCTGTCTTGGAAAAAAAGTTAATTCAGGTGAGATGGAACCTCTCGTGCCAGGATGGTTTAAATTAAATACAGATGGTTTGGCATTGGCTACCTAGGTCCAGCGGGTGGGGGTGGTCTCATTCGTGATGATCATGGCAGATGGGTGAAGTGATTTCTTAGAAAAGTCGGGAAGGTCAGTAGCCTTGTAGCCGAGCTGTGGGCCATCCAGGATGGTCTCATTCTCTGCAACCAGTTACTAATCTAGGAGTTACTTGTAGAACTTGATGCTAAAGCTGTTATTAGCCTGTCAACTTGCAATACAGGATCCTGTACTCAATATGCTCCTCTTATTGATGACTGCAGGAACCTATTGCACCAGCACCCTTTGTGGAAGATCCAGCACTCTACAGGGAATCTAATGCCTGTGCTGATGCCTTGGCCAAGAAGGCAATCTCTAGTCAACATGAATTTTGTATATTAGACACTCCCCCTGTGGAGATGTCCCAACTGTTGATGCAAGACCTCTTTGGTCTATTTTGTAACCGGGTTTGCAACTATACAGCCCCTGTGGCTGTTGGTTAGCTTTTAATATATTCCATGTTTACCAAAAAAAAAAATGATTGGAAAGTATGAACTCGTGAAAAAAGGATGAGAGTAACAATTCGGACTTCGGAGGAATATGATAGTGTCCATCATTTGTATTTGACTACGTATGGTATATTTTGTAAATGGGAACTCTGGATTTCCCTGCACTCTCTAAGTTTATAATTAAATAACTCCCCTTTCCTTAACAATGTGTTAGGTTGTAAATGAGGGGAAGAGAAAAGAAGAGAAGAAAGAGAGAGAGGGGAAAGAAATGAAAAAGATAATACTTCCTTTTTACATGAAGTCTATTGTACTAGAAGCTATTTCAATTAAGTTGGGGAATGAAATATATATTTTGATACCAATAGTTTCTAAAGTATTATTTTGAGATTACCACTATTTTAAAAATATATAATATTTATATATAAATAAATTTAAAAGTGTATATATATATATATATATATATTATTGCAAATATATAAATTTAATTATTTGGTAAAAATTCATATAAATTATCATGAATTTTTACAAATGAAAGTTACAAGTTCATACATAAACCAATATGCCCACCTATTAATTAAAAAAAAAAAAAAATAGAAGCCCCAGCCACATTATAACTCAAATGTTATTTATGTGATTAGCTAGACAGCTACCCTTTTTCAAATTTCTACAACTTCAAACGTATTTTATTTCAATTTCTTCTTTCAGCCCTTTTATAAAAAAAAGAGGAATTAAATCGCCAGATGAGAGACAGTGTAATGCAACTATGCAAGTACTGAAGTAAACATTGTTAGAAAAAAAAAAAAAAGGTATTTTAGTAAACATAAGGGAGAACTTCTACAAGTTGTAGACTAAAACATTCAACGTTTGTGAGTTGAAGTAGAAGTTTATCTAGCTTCTTTATCCCAATTAAGCCCTATTATCTTGTAAACTGTTACTCTTTCTGTCCCAATTAAATCCTATATCATCTTTAAAATTGCTACTCTCTTTGTGCGAAATTGTTTAGCCTATATTATATTTTTGAGATGTTTCAAAATTAAGTCATTTTTGAAAACTCAAACCCCAATATTTTATTAATGTGGGGCCTAATAATCTGGCAACCCTGGCCCATTCTATATTTGGCCCAAGGCCCACGCCGAGGATGAAGAAACGTCCGAGGATGAATGTAGAAGGCCCAAGTTGCCAAGAAACATCGCCGAGGACGACCTTGTCCTCGGCCAGCCGAAATCATAGAAAGAAGAGCAGCATGCCACCAAATGCGGCCTCCTTACGCATCCCAAGAAAAAGACAAGTACAAAGAGTCAGCCATGGAAGCACGATGGAGTAGCAGTTCAAGGAAAAACTGTCACCTCCACAATAAATGCCTATCACTGGCATTCTGGCCGCATTAATGGGGAAGTGATCCCTGAACAGTGCTGCCTTGGTTGCTGCAACTAAAAGGAAGATTGGTGAGGCGGCTGACGGGACAGGTGGTCAGGTATAAGCTTGGATGATCAACAAGTGGAAGGTAAAGATCGTCTAAAGAGGACTATATAATAGGTAGAACAGATCATAGAAAGGGGGGGGGGGGATTCAGGTAGCCATTGACATCCAACAGTTATCACAACAAAGCTCCTCGGATTGTGCTGAGGACAAACTTTCTTAGATAATCTCAGTTCATCTCTATCTGATTGCAACGACAACCATCTCGACCATTGTCCATGTGCTAAGGCCTAGTTCTTGAACCCATTCTCTACAAATTCATTGTATCGGGCTAGCTGGGCTCGAGTCCACTCACTCAACAGTAGAAGTGCTCGAACCCAATCCCTATAATTGGCGCCGTCTGTGGGAAGAACTTGTGCATTAGCGGGTGCAATGGTCGTGTTCCTACGTTGCTAGCTTATGTAAGGTTAGGCGATTTTTCGTCACCATCAACGACACCGATTCTGAGTCCCATTGAAAATAATAATAATAATAATGCACCCGCTCAAGAAACAGTTATTGCAGAAAAATGAAAGATTCAGAGAATAAAGCAAATAAACAGTGCAACCTTTTTATTAAATAAAGGAAAAGTACATCATACAAGCCGAGGCTTAGACAAGTTTGTTCTAAAGCTAACTATATAAGCCGAGGCTTAGACAGGCTTGTTCTAAAGCTAACCATAAAAAGGGAGGCTGAGGCAGGCTTGTTTTAAGGCTACGAACAGTGACCGAGCCCGTATGGATGGTACCGGCGACAAGAAAGGAAAAGAAATGGAAGCGCGTGATGGCCCTATCCTAGGGTGTTCCCTTGATGCTCTCCTAGCTTCATGATAATTAAGCATTGGAGATGGCAACACCCGGGCACCAACTGTTGCGTAATCTTGCAAACCTCTCTCGGTGGGTAAGCTGGGCGCGAATCACTGCTAGCTTAAAGGGTAGGCATGGATGCATGTTGGAGAAAAATGTTATATTTCTCACGAATCCTCCTCCTAACTGCCAGATGTCCTATCATTAGGGTGACACCCAAACTTCGCCGCACCGAAAGTCTGACGCGATCTACGCTTACTTCGGCTCTCGATTGAAGAAGGAGGACCTTCTTTCTTGCCCGGTTGAAAGGTAGGAACATCTTTGGCCTCCGCTCCCTTTGCCTCAACTGCGTCGTCTAGGATCTGGGCAGCATTCTTGGTGCCCGAAAGGGGCTTGGCTTCTTGGCCCTTGCCCTTATCCAGGGCCATCCCATTTTCCTAGGCTTTGATCACAATCTTGGCAAGGTCCTTGGAAATGCCTAGAGGGTTGAGAACTCAAAATTCCTATTGAACTTTAAGGATTTGTAAAGTGTGTGGGAACGATTCCCCTAGAGCGCTTTATATAGAAGGCGAAGGCTAGTGGAAATTAATCCGCATGGAATTCAAAGGAAGAATTCCAAGCGATATCAACCCTGCCCAATTTTCAAAGAAGCCACCAGCCAATGGATTTGCGTCAATCCATAAAATATTAATGAGGGTGCGCCTCGAGTACCGAAACGATAGGTAACACAGCTCGAATAGCCAAAAGATGCCTGGTAATCAGAGGTGGCGAAAAATTGGCGCGGTGGGGCTACTGTCGCACGTGAGGGGGGAAGGCAGAGCTGCCCATGTCTAGGTCAATGTTGGGTTAAAGGCCAAGTCCAAAGAAGAACCCCTTCTCTGCAAATCGAGGCCAAGACTGTTATCACTCCAAAAGCAAACTCCTTGACGATAAGGATAAGCTTCTTCACTCCAAGCGGCAACGATAAAGTGAGTACTAGACTGAACCAAGGTCTTGCATGGTCCTCAGACTCAAACCTATGGGGAAACTAGCAACTTACAGGAGAATCTAAATACTAGACTGAACCAAGGTCTTACATGGTCCTCAGATTCAAACCTTTGGGGAAACTAGTTACTTCAAGAAAAACCTGAGTACTAGACTGAACCAAGGTCTTGCATGGTCCTCGACTCAAACTTATGGGGAAATTAGCTACTTACAGGAGAATCTAAGTACTAGACTAAACTAAGGTCTTGCATGGTCCTCGGACTCAAATCTTTGGAGAAACTAGTTACTTTGAGAAGACTAAGTACTAGACAGAGCTAAGGTCTTGTATGATCCTCAAACTCAAACCTTTGGGGAAACTAGTTACTTTGAGAAGACTAAGTACTAGACAGAACCAAGGTCTTGCATGGTCCTCAGACTCAAACCTTTGGAAAAACTAGTTACTTCGAGAAGACTAAGTACTAGACTGAACCAAGGTCTTGCATGGTCCTTGGACTCAAACGTTTGGGGAAACTAGTTATTTCGAGAAGACTAAGTACTAGACTGAACCAAGGTCTTGCATGGTTCTCGGACTCAAATCTTTGGAGAAACTAGTTACTTCAATAAAAAACCTGAGTACTAGACTGAGCCAAGGTCTTGCATGATCCTCGGACTTAAACCTATAGGGAAACTAGCTACTTACAGGAGAATCTAAGTACTAGACTGAACCAAGGTTTTACATGGTCCTTGGACTCAAACCTTTGGGGAAACTAGTTACTTCAAGAAAAACTTCAGTACTAGACTAAACCAAGGTCTTGCATGGTCCTCGGACTCAAACCTATGGGGAAATTAGTTACTTACAGGAGAATCTAAGCACTAGACTGAACCAAGGTCTTGCATGGTCCTCGGACTCAAACCTTTGGGGAAACTAGTTACTTCAAGAAAAACCTGAGTACTAGACTGGCATGGTCCTCGGACTCAAACCTATGAGGAAACTAGTTACTTACAAGAGAATCTAAGTACTAGACTGAATCAAGGTCTTGCATGGTCCTTAGATTCAAACCTTTGGGGAAACTAGTTACTTCAAGAAGACTAAGTACTAGACAGAATCAAGGTCTTGCATGGTCCTCGAACTCAAACTTGTGGGGAAACTATCTACTCTCAACAAAACGGGGCGTGAGCATTCACCTAAGTTACAAGTGCAGTCAGAGGGGAGTCTGGTACCCCAGATCACTTGCCTTAGCCTACTTTGAGAAAAATGTGAAACAAAAACAAGCTCATGAACATCGCTTAAAGCACTTCAAGTGACGAAACGCTCCTTCAAGCTCGGCAAGTCTATGGAAGGTGTATGTTTGTATAAAGTATACGTTGTGAACCAGAATTCCTTGTGATTCATCTAAAGGAGAGACAAGTTGCATTGCTGAGACTGTTCAGTTCTCAGTTAAAACCTGAAGCAAAATTTACATCATGGGCCCATCGTTTTCAATTATCCAAGTATTACTGGCGTACCGCTAAAATTAACCAAGTATTGAGCAAAGCATTAAAGCACAACAAATAAAGGGACACCTCATTCGAAGAAATGAACGCAGATGGTTGGATACATTACAAAAAAAAAAAAAATAATAATAATAAATGGTGTCATTACAATATCACAAAGATGAAAAAATAAAATAAAATGATGAGAAAGGAAGGCTAGGACAACACAAGTCAACAAAACAAGATAGCCCGTCCAAAATGGCCTACTTCTTCAACTTAATAGACAGCTTGTCCTTGGGGGTCTGCCGAGGAGTTGCATCTGATGCCTTGGGATCCTGGCTGGGAGGGCCAACTTCAGAGAGTTCTTTCTCGGCGGGAGGAGCCTAAGAGTCAGCAAGTCTAGCTTGTGAGTCAACAGGGAGCTTCACCACATCCTGGGACGCTTCTTGGTTACTGGGTTCTTCTTCCTCCAATGCCCCTTGGTGCTCAGTCTCCTCAGCAAGCTTACCAGTTGAAATCGGATCCTTGACTGGCTTATCAATTGAAATTGGATCCTCAGCAGGCTTATCAGTTGAAATTGGATCCTCAGCAGGCTTATCAGTTGAAATTAGATCCTCAACAGGTTTATCAGTTGAGACTGAACCCTTGGCAGCACCGGCCTGGCCTTCGTCTGTCGCCTTAGAGACGATGTCAACTTCAGAGTTGGCAGAGGCAGCCTCACGAATGGCGGAGGGGTAGTACACCCTCTCGGCCCTCCTAAGCTCGAACGAAGTCTCAACCCTAGCTTGGTTGAGGGCTTCATTCAAAGTCTGGGAGCAGTAGCATTTGCATACCTTAGGTACTTAAGCCTTGAGTTTGGCCTCAATCTCAGCCACTCCCGCATCAAAAGCCTCCTCCTCAACTTGCTCCTTAGAGCTTTCAACCTCCGTCCTCGCGAACTCAGCCTCTGCTTTAGCCCTCAAGGCCTCGTCCCTGGCCCATTCGGCGACATTTCTGGCCCCCTCTGCCACAGCCAACTTCTTCCTCAAGTCAGCAATCTGCTCCTTGGCAATCTACAGCTGACCCTCAACTTCAAGTAGGCGCTTTGTCTGGTCCTCAGCCTGTTTTTGGGCGCCAGCTAGGCTGGATTTGGCGCTGTCTCTGGCCCTCATCATCTCCTTCAGCTCCTCCCTCACTTTCTTGAGATCAACCTCAAAGTTCTTGAGAGTTATCGTGGCATCCAAGCGTTTGGCGCGCTCCTAATCCAGGGCCTTGCCCTGGTTATTGGCCTCCTCCTCTAGCCTAAAAGTGGCCTCGACGGCCTGCCAATTAAAACAAGCATGCAATAATTTAGGAACTAAAGATAAAAGTTCAATGAAGGCATGAGTATTAGAGGTCTTACCATACCCAAGTACCTCTTAAGACTAAGGACAACCTCCTGGCTCCTCAAGTTCCCCAGCTCGACCATGTCGTTGAGGAGTAATAGGGACCTCTCTAAGGCATCAGCCACATAAGTGCCCTCGCCCCCTTGGAAGTCCCTAAGGGAGACGTTATCCATCAAGGGCTCCCCATGAAGCATTGGGGCAGGCAACCAGGCCTGGGGCTCAGGCTGCATGGCGACCTCCTTTTCTTGGCCCTGGTGCGAGGGTCTTCAGGCTTCATCCTCCTCTCGGGAAGGGAGAGATCTCCCTCCGTCCATTGAATCTTTGCCTTTGGATATACTTTTCCTTTTTGGGTTGACGGACTTAAGTTGAGGAGTGAAGGTTGGCTGAACGGAGGGCGACCTAGTCTGCACAGGTTAAAGCTTAGGCGGGGGAGGGGAAAGTTTGGATTGTAGTTTCCCTGGCGCATCCTTCCCCAGCTGGCCTTCAATCAGATTGAACAGGCTGGTCTAAGGTTTCCTCTTGAAACCCATCTCAGCCTGATAAGAAATCCCTTTTGACAAGATATCCGCCTCGGTCAAGTGAGGGTCGCCTAGGTCAAGTGAAGGTCGCCTAGGTCACTAGAGAGGTCCTCAGACGGATTTGCTTGGTCGAAAGCGCCAAATTCATCCTTGAACAGATCCAAAGCAGCAACTTTTTCTTCTCTCACTGCACTTTCTCCCTCGTCCTTGACAACTTGGTGGGATGAAGAAGGGATTGACAATGGGATACCCTCTAGGGTAAGAGATCCTTCTGGGAGCAAGAACCCGTGCTTCGCTGCTGTGATTTTGTGGAGTTGACGATCTTGGGCTCTAATCACGTATTTGTTAGGATTGGTGCCCTTAAATCCTATTGTAAGATGCTATGTATAATATTAAGTGTGACATTGTGTTTGACATTATGTATGACTTAATATTATGTTTAATAAATTTGTTTTATTATTATCTGAAATAATGGTAACATGAATATTCAGACATTATCATATAGTCCATAAGATGCATAGTATGTGATTTATGTGAAGAGTCACAGAAGATATAAATCACAAGTTCTTTGTAAACTCAGAATTATAGTTCGTAGTCGGTGATGAAATTGGGCATTTCATCTGCGAAGACTATAACATATCAACTACGATGATTTGTCTTGATCATGGAAGTGGAGACTTCTAGTTGATGTGTTAATATGTTTTAAGAGTTAAGACATATTGAACTGGACCGCTGTGAGATTTATTATTCTCCTAAAGACTGTCAAATGAATAATAAATCTCACGACTTGTATTTGCATGAACTCTTAATCCTGAGAGAATAATGAACCTGATCATGAGGTGTAGGTTGCTTTGATATATCAGGAGTGAGATCTACAGTTATGGTCAAAACCTCAGTATGTTGGGCAGCCACATTTAGTGTTGATGGAACATGTATTCTCAAGATGGAATTCATAGTCTCTTAACGGAGATATAAAATATTCCCTTGAGATAAGTTTAATGGGTTTGTTATTCAAAGAGTTAGGCCTAACCACTTTAGTAAGACTAAAGTATATATTTATGGAATTGGATTTCATAAATATATAATGAATAACATTAAAGGATTAAACCGGGTACTCAAGGATTAAGATGTAGTAATTTACAAAGTGGCAGTCTACATTAATGACTTTGTATTACTACGAATATTTTATGAAGGGGTTGCATGTATAATAAAGTCTTGGGATATAATTTATAGATAAGACCTAGAGTGCAACTATTTTTATATAGTGGTATTAAAAATAGTTAATGGTAACTTTGGACTTGTCAAGAGTTGACAGAAAAAGCCCAAGGCCCATTGGAGCTAGTGTCTTATTGGTTCCTTTTGGTCCCACTCCAAGCCACACACTTAAGCCCAATTGGTAAGGCCCAAAAGGCCGGCCCAATTAGATAAATTGGTTAGATACAAAGGGAAAAACGTACAGAAAAATATATGTGAGGAAAACATCATGAAAATGGTGTGGATGTGAGTTTTTGTCACTCACAAGTTATCCCTTGGTTACCAATTGAGAGACCACACATCTTGGACGTTAGTGGAATTGGAGTGAAGATTAAAAGTAGTCCCAAGTGCTTCAATCTTCGATTTTGAAATTCACCGCTTCAAGGTACGATCTCTTGTTCTCTAATTCTGAAATTTACTTTGTGCATGTTATCAATATTGAATGAAGTAGATCCGTTTAAAACTTATTTTCCGCTGCATTTATCTTTATAACCATCAGTATTTTGGAGCCGAGAATGACTTCTGGGTCGGATCGTATCCGAGGATCTTGTGAGCGGCCCTAACTTGATTGTCACCTTCGTTCACAAAGATCTCTGCCCTGAGTACGGTTTCGAAATCCTCCTTGTTGACCAAATGAAAGTGTCGATCAAAAGCACGTGGATCTGCAAAAAAGAAAGCATATTCTGGTTAGCAACTAGGCGGTGCAAACTATGATAACACAGAAAACCAAGCCCTTCCCTACTCTAAATACCCTACCTGGAGTCCCCTCCTCTGTCGGGCAATGAAGGTCGTCGTGCCACTCTCCGGACACGATGAGAAAGTCCTTGTTTAGCCCCTTGCTGGACTCGGGGAGGCACTGAATAAGCCAGACCTTATCATCCATCGTCTTCATATAATAGGATTTTCCCTTTAGGTGTTGGAGGTTGTAGCACCAGTTCACGTCGTGGTTGGTTAACCTCAACCCCATTTTCTCGTTTAAAGTGTCCACGCAACCCAAAATCCTAAACATGTTGGTGGCGCACTAGATAAGGGCTAATCGGAAGTGCCTAAGGTAGTCCCTTATCACTAGTCCCATAGGGATTCTCATACCACCTTCTAGGAAGGAGATTATGGGAATCACCACTTCACCCTCCTCCTTCCTAATAAGAAACTCCTTTTCTTCACAGTACCTTAAACCCACATTACTGGGTATCTTATAGTCGGCAATGAACTTCTCCATTGCTTCTTCAGACTCAATCAACTTCTTTAATCTACCCATCCCTAGAAGCGGCTAAAAGACTCAGGGAAAAGCGAGAGAAGAAAAGAAACTTAAAGGGAAGAAAATATGAGTTAGGGAGAGAAGGAAACTTACGAAAATGAAGAAATGCCCGTCGGACAGGCTTTTTATGCTGAAAGGGGCGCGAGTTCAGTTGGAGACTTGACCAAATTCAGGGTATGTGCGCAAGAACTCTTGAATATAAAAGTGAAGAGGCAAATCGGTTCAAATGGGTATTTATACCCCTAATTAAAACTAACCACGCGGGTTTCCTGCCCATAAAGGTGAAAAAACCCCCACTGTTAGATTACCATCACACCGTCAAATGTGGGGAGCACAGAGCTGCCAGAATTTAATGAGAGCACACTTTGTGTACCGAAGCGCCAGAAACGTGCCTTGGACAGGTGAAGAGACTCTGGCACTAGCAGAGGACAAGACTTGACAAGCCACGACAAAGGTCCGAGGACATCAAAATCTTCCTCCCCGTCCGAGGAGCCGGACAGCAGGATTTCAAGGGGCTATTGTAGGGCCTAATAATCTGGCAACCCTGGCCCATTTTATATCTGGCCCAAGGCCCACGCCGAGGATGAAGAAACGTCCGAGGATGAACGTAAAAGGCCCAAGTTGCCAAGAAACATCGCCGAGGACGACTTTGTCCTCGGCTGGCCAAGATCATAGAAAGAAGAGCAGCACGCCACCGAATGCGGCCTCCTTATGCATCCCAAGAAAAAGACAAGTACAAAGAGTCAGCCATGGAAGCACGATGAAGGAGTAGTTCAAGGAAAAATTGTCACCTCCATAATAAATACCCACCACTGGCATTCTGGCCGCATTAATGGGGAAGTGAACCCTAAACAGTGCTGCCTTGGTTGCTGCAACTAATAGGAGGATTGGTGAGGCGGCTGACGGGACAAGTGGTCAGGTATAAGCTTGGATGATCAACAAGTGGAAGGTAAAGATCGTCCAAAGAGGACTATATAATAGATAGAATAGATCATAGAAGGGGGGGGGGGGATTCAGGTAGCCATTGACATCCAATAGTTATCACAACAAAGCTCTTTGAATTGTGCCGAGGACAAACTTTCTTAGATAATCTTAGTTCATCTCTATCTGATTGTAGTGACAACCATCTCGACCGTTGTCCATGTGCTAAGGCCTAGTTCTTGAACCCATTATTTACAAATTTATTGTATCGGGCTAGCTGAACTCGAGTCCACTCACTCAACAGTAGAAGTGCTCAAACCTAGTCCCTACAATTAACATTCTCATTATGCCCTCATATAATTTATCAATACTTGTATTAAAATTTGATTAGAAGATTCAAATTGAATTTTGGTGAGGCTTGGCTAATATAGAATTTAAATTTGAAATTAAGTTTGTAATCTAAAACGGCTAAGTTTTTAATGGTAGGAGTAGTGAAACAATAGAGTTTGTAATCTAAGATAACTTTGAAAATTGAACACCATAAATTTTTTTATATATTTTATATGCATAGTAATTTTTAATAAATTTGTTTAGGAGCAATTTAACTTAAAAAAGAAAAAAAAAAAACATTTAATGATATTTTCCTAAATAGTTGAGTTTTTCATGCAGACCAAACAATTTAGGATAGAAAGAGTATTATATTTAATTCTCTATTTAGAATTTTTTGCCCCTTCCAATCAGGTCCCTCTTAAATAAATTTTTAAGTTAATAATGTTTTTATCATTTGATTTATTTATTTTTTAAGTGTGATCATCTTTTTTTTTTTTTTAGGAGAAAAAGTTTAAGCAAAAACATGATCATCTAATCCTAATATAGGTAAAAATCTGAGTAATATTTAATAAAGGGTAAATTCCACAGACGTGCCGCCTGAGGTTTGTGATAATATCAGTTAGGTTTAAAACATTTTAAAATCCACCAATTTAATCCTCAAAAGACAAATTTGCCCCTAATCATACAAACTCTCTATTCTCTCTCATCTCTCTCACTCTCAAACCTCTCTCTTCTCTCTCAGCTTCAGATATTTGCAGATGACAAAAAACAAGCGTTATCCATTTTAAAATACACCTCCAGCTCTTGCCTTAAAATACACCTTGCCAGCAAATATCTGAAGCCGATCAAAAGACTTCATTTTAGATATCTTTCAAGAGTGCTCCATCTAGGCTCTGCCTTGCGAGACACAACCAAAAACACACCAGCAAAAATCACAAAAAAAAAAAAAATCCCCTTCAAACCAATAGAAACCCAAAGAAAAACCAACAAAAATCCAAGTCAAACAACACACATAAATCTCTTGGTAAATTCCCAATGAAATCTTCTAATAACCCAAAAAAAAACCAGCAAAAATCTCAGCCAAACAACATAGAAAATCAACACAACCCCAACTACCAACCTCATAAATGAAAACTAAAAAAACACACCATCGGCTTCATCGCCGATCTTCATCGTCTCCTGAAGAAAGACTACCCAAATCCGAAATCCAAAAGCCATGCCACGATCAACGACGCCGCCGCAAAGTGGATGAGAGAGTCTGTTGTTGTCAAGATCCAGATCGAAGCACCAGCACCACCGCGTGGATTCCGATCTGAGAGGGACGAGGTCCGTTAAACAGCACTGATGGCGTCAAACGACTCAAACCTGCGGTGGGAATCGGGAACCCCGGCGACCAAAACTCATGGGTTTCACCGGTTAGAGAGAGAGGGAGAGTAACGAGACAGGAGAGAAAGAAGAGATAATAAAAATTAGGGACAAAATGGTCTTTTAGAGGATCAAATTGGTAGGTTTTAAATTGTTTTGGACCTGTATTATCACAAACCTCAGGTAGGTTCGTGGAATTTATCCTTTAATAAATGAACAGCTGAAACACAGAATGACTTACCATTATCACGCGCCGTCGACGGCTGCGGTGCTGCAGGCACGGATTGGGGCAGTGGTGGTGGCAGCGGGGTTACTGGTGGTTGCGCAGTGAAAGAGTAGTTCTCATACCTCAGATTGCAACTTGGGGCTAATACTCGCCACCCTATTTTGGATTCGCAACATTTCTTGGCTTCATCCATCAACCCGCTTAAGCACTGGCGGCATGAACTAACATTGATATCTCTAGTACACTGCACCAACCCAGAACTATTCGTAGGCCCAGTACTCAATGTCACTTCCTTAACACCAGTCTCGTACAACAGATCTATTGTCTCGACATTAGCTATTAGATCGTATAATAGACTAAGTGCGTTGAGAGCTAGTTGGTCAGGTGCTGAAATATTCCGGTCAGTATTCCACCAGGTGTGCTGTGGCTCCTTTGATGCCACACCTAAGAAATTAACATCGGAGTAGCGTAACATGCACTGATCGTACCATATGATGGCACTTTTGTAAGATGGACATCGAGTTGTGATATCTTGGGTCGCAAAGCTTATACAGGTTTGGCAGGTACTATTAGAAACATCACCTCTGCACAGGTAGAGACTGTAGATGCCAATATTAGAGCTATCGTTGTAGAAGCTGAAGTTTTGGGAAGCTTTAGATGATAAAGAATTCAACAGGACTGTGAGACTGGATTGGTAAGTGGCGTTCGCAGCTTCGTTTGTTGGATTGGAGGTTTCAGTTTTCGGATTACAATAGTGTTTAATGTAGGAAGGCTGGGAACTAACGGAGCTCATAATGGAAAAGACTGCAAATAAAAGTGACAGAAAGGTTATGTTGTATTGAAGGGAAAACATTTTAACTCTTTAGGCTTCTATGGAAATTCTTCCATGAACATACGCGTATGTCTATGGCTGATGTTTAATATGAACAAAACATCTACTTTATAATAAAAAATTTTCAAAACGCAATTGGAGTTGGTAGCTTTTTTGACGTGTACTTTTACTTTTCGTTGTAGAAGCTGTAGTTTTGGAAAGCTTTAGAGGGTAAAGAATCCAATAGAAGTTGGATATGTTATATGTAATTGGCGTTGGTGTAACGTTATATCGTGATATTATGTTATTATAATTTTAAATTAATGTAATTTTAATATAAAAATATAATATTATATTGTTTAAAAATATGATAAAATTAAAGTGATATAACATATTTTGTAAAATTTGAGATTATAATAATGTTAAAAAAATAAAATAAACATAAAAATTTAATATTAAATTATATTAATGTGTATTACATTTAAAAGCACGACACAACAAAACAAACGCTAGCTAAACTTATCTAAACAAAAGCAATCAATTATAATTGGCTGGGAATTAATGGAGCTGGTAAGTGCAAAGACTGCGAGTATTAGCAAAAGAAAGGCAATGGAATTTTGCAGGGGAAAGTAATAGATTATACTTACTAGCTCTTCTACAGGAAATTCGTCGATCGATGAACATATGCTTAGCTTATATCTGAATATATATATCCATAATAAACAAGTAATTTTTCTTACAATTTTAGAAGTAATTGGTATACTTAAACTGTAAATAATAGGAAAAGAAAGGCTGCGGTGCTGTGGCAGAGGGAAAACATTTAAAGGCTTCAACAGATATTCATCTATGAACATATATGCTTATGGAATGACCGATGTTTAATATGAATAAAACCATCTAACTTTATAAGAAAATAGAAGAAAGAGTGTATATATTAGAGAGAGCAATCATACAGATGTTGCCCCGTTGCTGTTGCGTGATGTTCATTAAGTTTTGTTTTGTGGAATAAAGTTCCCAGGTCTTTGATCTGGCTTCTCAAAAAAAAAAAAAAAAAAGTAGCCAGGAGTTGTTGAAGTTTGAAAAAGATGTTGGAAATCCTGTCCAGGTCCCAGTAGTTGTTGAGTGATAAGACACAATAAGTTTACCCAAAGAGAACGGAGGTGCCAATGGTTGTGGAAGGTTTCTCAATTCCCTACGCTTCCAAGCATTGACCACGACATTTGACGTGGTGCTTGGTAGGCATATTATTAGGATCTTCTTGAATACACTACAGCAACAGGCTATAAGGATCAATTCTTTTTTTTTTTTTTGGAGAACCCTATAAGGATCAATTCTGAGCCTCACTTAGACAAGTACCAACTAAATTCTGATCTATTATATAGTATTTATTTTGGAATTTTAAATTTTAGTTTTAATGAATTTAAATTTTCTGAATATAATTTAAGCATATTTTGTTAATTTTAATAATTTATTGATAGAAAAAGTAAGAATCTAAATAGTGGGCAAAAGTCTATCTTTTTTGTAATGTACAAAATATATGACAACCCAACCCACCAACTCAACCTAATCCAATCTAATTTGACACAAGTAAAAGGTTGAGAATTTCTCAACCCTTCAGGTTGGAAAAACCTTCCAAACCCATGCAAACTCCTACATTGGGATAATTTTACACTTGTTGAGTCCAATATAAAAGGATGTTAAATTAATGCAACATATTTTACAGAAATTACTAATTAAGTTTGAAAAGCAAAAACATCTCTTATTAGGGTTTGGTTTAGTACAAATTGACAACTTACTATTTGAATTTTCAAAACCTTAGGATGTCATGTACAAGGCATGTCCCAGGTTTATTATAAATAAGTCATTTTCAATAACATTATTATTTTTTCCTTAAGGAAGCCATGAATAAATCCCTTTTTTTCACTTCCCATTTATTTTATTTTTTACTCTCTCTCTCTCTCTCTCTCTCTCTCTCTCCTTGCTCCCGAGGTCTCTCTCTCTCTCTCTCTCTCTCTCTCTCTCTCTCCCGAGGGTGGCATTAGATGTTGGGCCATATATATATATTTGGGTTGGGGTTGGGGTTGGGGGGGGTATTTGATTTTATGGGGTATTGCGCGCAGGTAGAGATATTGCTGAGTTTGAAAAAAAATTTATTGATTGTGTGAAATGAAGAGTTGATAGTTTGGTTTGCTGTTTTAGGGCATGAAATTGGAGACGGGCGTTTTTGTTTTGGCTAAAGGGCACGAATGTAGTGGGATTGTGTACTGATTTTGATTTTTTTTTTTTGAAGGCAAAACCAAAATCATTCATTAATAGAATTGCTAATATCAAAGTACAAGGCCTCAATAGTAGGTGGATGATTTTCTTCCAGCCACACCAGTTCCCCATCTAATTGTCTGGCAAACTTAGCCAATGAATGTGCCATTGAGTTGGCACTCCTCCTAACACATAGAACAAAAAAGGATCTAAACTCCCTTCCCATACATCAAATATCTTCATATACATATCCCAACCTAGCTCTATCAGACCTTGGACTCAAAATAGACTTAATGACATTAACATTATCACCTTCTAAAATGATCTTTCTAAACCCAGCTTCCATAGCAAACTCACGGCTCTCCAGCATGCTAAAGCCTCTGCTTCCTCGCTGTCTTGTACCTGAGGTCGTTTCCCCGCCAAAGCTGCCATTACTTCTCCCTTCTCATTACGAACCACAGCTCCAAATCTTGATGCATCCATCCCGGTAAACACTGCTGCATCCACATTGAGCTTGTAGGCCGAACCTGAAGGTGGCTTCCATGCCATTTGCTGTTGCATCGAACCATTAGCAGATTGAACAGAGTTGTGGTTCTGCGCCTCCCGAAAGTCCTGTAACAAGTCCTTTGCATGCTACACCAAACGAGCAGGGTCTTGTATGTTGCCACCATGTATTATTGAGTTTCTATGATTCCAGAGAACCCAGCACTGAACGAAAAAGAGCTCCAAGTCCTCCACGGTGAGCCGATTCATTAGTTCCTCAACTAGCTGAAGGAAATCATCTTTGTTAGTCGTACATTTCTGCAAACATACCTTGCCACCAGCCCACACGTCCTGTGCAACTCCACATTCCCACAACACATGAAGCACTGATTCATTACCCTGCTTGCACAACTCACAGACTCGGTCCTCCCCAATTTTTCAGCGAAACAGATTCTCCCTCTTTGGCAGAATGTCTTGATAGACCCTCCAAGAAAACATTTTTATTTTATCCAGCAAATGACACCTCCATAGTTTCAACCAAACCAAACCTTTTCCATTCCCCCCGAGCTCTCCATCAATCCACACCTCTCCTTAGCTATCACTCTAGCTATATGATATCCCGATCGCACTGAAAAATTCCCCTTTTTGTTACGAAGCCACATTAACACATCAAACGCATGTTGTCTACTCAATGGGATCCGAATCATAGCTTTCATGTCCTCATGATGAAATTTTGCAGCAATAACACTATGATTCCAGTCAACAAGATCCGATACATGACATTCCCAATCCTCATCAGATGGTGAGTGAAGAGCTTTGTTTGTTGGATAATTCAGTATCCATCTATCATGTAAAGCCCAAATATTCACACCATCCCCTACCCGCCAATAGCAACTTCTCTTTAGAATTGGTTGAGCAGCAACTAAGCTCTTCCAAACATATGAACTGTTAGGAACATCAGTGGCATCTAAGAAGGTACCACTAGGAAAATACCTGGCTTTGAAGCACTCATAAAGCAAAGAACCATGATCCTGTAATAGCCTCCATCTTTGTTTTGCTAACAAAGCCAAGTTAAAACATCTTATATCCTAAAATCCCATTGCACCCTCTTCCTTAGATTGGGATAACACACTCCAGCTCCTCCAATGTATCTTCCTTTCATTGTTAACCTACCCCTACCAAAATCTAGCGTACATAGCATTTAAATCATTACAAAGCTTCACCGGTAATTGGAAAACACCCATGGTGTAAGTAGGATTAGATTGAGCCACCGCTTTAATGAGGACTTCCTTGCCTGCTCTGGATAGTAACTGTCCTTTCCAGTCCTGAATTTTCTTTCATATTCTATCATTCAAATAGGAAAAAGTTTGGTATTTTGATCTACAAACAGTTATGATTGTGTGTGAGTTAAAGTGTTTTTCTCATATCTCAAATTGTCATAACATGTATATACTTATGCAATCTTGCGATATTTTTCACACACAACACGCAATATTCTTTGCAACTCTTGATACATGTGTAGGTACAATGTGATTTGGCCATCACAAGGTTTTACATGTGTTCGTGTATGTTCACTAAATTCTCTTGACTTGTTTTTAAAATATAAAATTGGTTAGACTTGTTTAGTGTGTGTGTGTGTTTTTGGGATCTATGTGCTTAAAATTGTTGTTAAGAGATGATTTTGAGAGTTTAAAATGTTGATTGGATCTTTGGTTGAGTTGCATACTTGATTGCATTCATATCTATGTTTTTCTCTTCTTGAAAATTTGCTTTTAAGCAATCTCGACAGATTCTCGACACCTCCTTGACACTTGGCTTATCTATCGAGATCTTCAGCTGATTTTTATTGCAATCTTGATACCTCTCGACAGTTAGGTGGATCGATCGACAAAGTTTCTGACCCCTCGATAGCTTCTTGACAGCTAGGTGGATCGATCGAGCTTTTTGGTAAACTTTTCTGTTGAATTGATCCTCGACAGAACCTCGATGGATGGCTCGATAGCTAGGACACACTTTTAAACCTTGACACCTCCTCGACACATCTCGATTGATCGAACTTTATGAGGTTCCTATTTAAGTGTTGTTCACGATTTCTCTTTCACTTTTCTCGATCTCTCTCTCGATAGATTCGACCCATCACCTCCCAAACACTCTCTTCTCTCTCCAAACCTTTAACCCACACGATTTTCGTCCTTTCCTTGCTTCAAATCACTTGGTATGTTCTCCATTTCTCTCATTATTCATGCATTTCATGCATTTAGACCTAGGTTTTAGGGTTTTTCAAAATTGTTGAGTTTTTGTTGAAACTTTGGGATGGATATTTATTTAAATGATCTTTAAACCTCATGCATTGCATCACATTTGCATTACAACAGTATTATCATGCATTTTAGATGTGTGTAATTGATTTTGTGCTGGTTGGATTGGATTGGGCTGAGCCCATGATGCTTTTTATATTGCATGTCACATGTTCATGCATTCCCATGCATACGTTCTTACTCTTCAATATATCTTGATATATTTGAATTTTTTTAGGGACTTTTCTGATTGTCTCTCTCTCTCTCCCTCTCTCTTCTGTTTGCGTTAGTCTATGTCTATGGCACCTAAACGCAAGTCTACTCCGTCCAAGAACCCTCTTCGTTCTGGGGCATCCACTTCTTCTGATCCTACTCCTTCATCTGTTCAGTTTTGTGATGAAAATGCCCGAAAGGCCTTCTCGAAGAACTTTTCTCGACGAGGCATTCATTCTAAATGCCAAGTCATCCTAGTGGACTTTGCCGATACTGACTAACCCGATGTCATTCACAGTCGAGGTTGGGAGTCACTGTGTGACATCCTAGTCACTTGTCCATCCGTGCTGATCTAGGAGTTTTACTCTAACATGTATGGATTTGATTATTCAGTACCTCATTTGATCACTCGCGTTCGAGGTACGCGCATTGTTGTCACACCACAGATTGTTGCGGATGTGCTCAGTGTCCTTAGGGTAGAGTTTCCTGACCACCCTAGTTGTGATCGTCTTAAGACTGTGTCTAAAGACGAGCTTAAATCTGCTTTTGGTGAGCACCCTTCTGAGTGGGGTGAGCGTTAGTTCACTTACTATACGGGCTTTGCTAAAGGCTCTCGGTTTTTGAACATGGTCATGACTTTTGTTCTTCACCCTCTCTTTCACTATAACTTTATCACAGAGCCTCATGCTTGATTTTTGTTATCCCTTCTTGAGCATCTTACCATAGATTTTCTTTCTCACTTTATCCTTTCTATCATAGATGTTCATAGGGATTCGGCATCCCATGATAAACTCATCTTTCCTTCGGCTATCACGAGGATCTTACGTCACTTTTCTGTTCCCTTTCCAGTGTCCGACCATTTTTCTTACATGTGTGCCATAGACGCCGTTACTGTTAAACGGTACGAGCCATAGTTTCGGTTGAGGCAGTCTAGGTCAATAGCTCCTCCCTCCCATTTGGCTCCATCCACATCTGCTCTATCCACATTAGCTCCCTCCTCTTCTACGAGCGATGTGACTCTCGGAGACATCATGGCGCAGCTTCAGCACATGGATGCTCGGCTTGATACACTCTCTACTAAGTTGTATAAGGTGAACATTCATGTTGGCCGTATTGCACGATGGCAAGCAGTCATGGGTGGCTTCATTTCTAAGACTTCCCTTCCACCTTTTCCAGAGGCTTCTGAGGATGAGGACGATGGTGATAATGATGCTATTGCTTCTGAGGATGATGATGATGGAGTTGCTAGCTCTTCTGGTACAGATGATATGTTTACTTGACACTCTTACCCTTTGTCACTCGTGACAAAAATGAGGAGTAGTTTTGATATGAGAGTAGTTATGGTTAGGGGGAGAGTTAGTATAGGATCATTTTGTTGGGGGGAGTGTTGATTTTTGAGGGATGTAGTGAGGATTACTTGTATCTTTTTCTTTCCTCTATTTTAGATACATTTATATCTTGTACATAGGTCTTGTGACCATTATTGACATATATTGTACTTATTTTCTTAATATATTGATGTATGTTTCTTTCACCTACCCTTGCATGTGTTGTTTCTTTTCTCTCTTTACGCACATGCTTCTTATTACTTGTATGCAATCTATTATTTTTGTTTCACACAAAGATGCCTTGATGAGTTTTGTTTAAAGTGTTTTAGAAATACAGGTTGTCAAAGTCTACTTGCCATAAACTCTCTTCTTGCAAAGTTTTTCAAGAGTTTGTGTTAGGATAGATTTTTTTGTATTCAACAAGTGAGTATGAGTTGAGTGATTTATGACTTCTTTCATATCTCATTTGTTTGTTGTGGTTTTGCCATGGATTGACAAATGAGGAGATTGTTAGGACATATGTGATTCACTTGTTAGGAACATATGTTACTATTTTATGTAATTGACTAATCCTTTAACAAAATGCACTTTACTTGTATTTGGGTAAAATTAGGATGTGTTTAATACTTCAAGAAACCTTGTTTCAAGATCAAGTGTTAAAACCATGCAAGTCTGTCCAAGATTCAAGCCAAGGAAGTGCTTGTCATTAAAGCTCGATAGCTAGCTCAATAACTAGCATCTATCGAGCTTGAAGAGCTTTCCATTCTCGTGGCTCAACAGCAGCTCGACAAGTTGCTATCTATCGAGATTTAAGAAAAACAGATTCTTCTGTTCTGTTTTCTTCCAATTCGTGATTATGTGTTTGTGCCTTCTTTTCTCACAACCCTAGACATATAAAATGATTATTTTAAGGACCGTCAAAGTGGACATAAGTTGCACAAGTGCTGAGCAAAGTTTATTCAAGCAAATTGTGACCGGAGACAAAATTTGCCCTAGTTCATCATTCTTGTGAAGAAGCTGCTGTGTTTGTGCACCGTAGGGTTTTGTGACCAAGCATCTTCTTGATCTTCATCGTCTGGATGAACTGAAGAAATTTGCAGTCTCTAGTTGGTGTTTGAAGTCCAATTGGGTATTGAGGTAAGGGTTCAATTGTAGGTTAGTATAAGGTACTGAAATTCTTTTACTTGTAACCGCTTGTTGTGATAATAGTAGATTCTCGAGAGTGGTGACCTTAAAATCACCCGGTGGGGTTTTTGCCATGTAGGTTTTCCCCTTCGTAAACGAATCACTGTGTCAATTTATTTTCCGCTGCATACTTAGTTTAATTGGTGATTTGTTTGTGCTATCACGCGTTTGCATGTTAATTTGATTAATTAATTAAACTTGGCTAATTAATCAATTAATTCATTACAAGGGATCAATACGTTTTTGGTCTATCAAAGATAATACTTCCTTTTTACATGTTTGGAAAGAGTGGGGGAAGAGAAAAGAAAAGAAAATAACATATTTAATTTAGATATATGATTTTATTTGAATACCTCGAATAAAAATCTTTTTTTTTTTTTTTTTGGTGATGGACAAAATTGAAATTTTAGAAGTTATTAGTGGTAGGCTCCCAAAAATTGCTGCCTTATTACTTGCCTTTCTCTCCTCATTTCTGCCCAAATGAGAAAAGTGGGACCGGATGGATGCTCACTTCTTCCACTTTCTCCTCATTTCTTTCCTATAATGCTAACTAAACGAGAGAAATTGTCATGTCTGAACAATTTCTTTTTCTTTTCTCTTCCATTTCCAAACAAAGCGTTTAAAAAAAAAAATGAAAGATTGGAAAATAACTCAATTTAAGTGCAGTAGATAGGCCCGAAACAAGAATGTGTAATATCAGCGTATCAAACTTTTGGGAGCATTACACGACGTAGGTCCAGCCCACAGTTCGGCTTAACCCATTAAATGAGTTTATTGGACAAGTTGCTCAGAAGTAAGCAAGTTTAAATGGATTTGCTTGAGAAGTTGCCTAAGAGCATCCGTAGCAAATGTTGCAAAAATTATGTCATTTTACCACATCAAAGACCTACTTTATTATTTTACCACATCATTTTACAACATTCCATTTATCAGATGTTTTATCATTCAATTCTATACATTAAAATAATATATTATCTCATTCCCATTATCATCAACAACAGCCACACCATTAATGGCACAACCACCGGCCACCAATATCCACTGCTACAATAACACATCTACTGCAAATTAACCACCACAATTACTCACCAATATCAGATCAACCCAAATTGCAGCAAAAAAAAAAAAAAAAAGACCCACAACCAGAGAGAGGTAGAGTGAAAGGTGGACAGAGAGGAGAGGGAAGAGGGTGAGATCGACGGCGGCCTCGGGGTGAGATCACCTGCCAAACCCAAACCTATCACCGGCTAAACCCATCTCCACTGAGCCTAACGCCGTAGCGACGTTCTTGAAGGCGATGGTTGGCGATTGTCTCTGCGGTGGTTGGCGATGGTCGGCGATGGTCTCCACAGAGTGTGGGTCTACGGTAGTTTATGGTTTTGGTTTGTGGTTGTGGTCTCAAGTAATGGATCTGTGGGCTGAGTTTGATTTGTAGTGGGGGTGGTTGTGGGTTCCGATGGAGTGGTGGATTCTGTTGGTTATGGGTTAAGATATGGTGGTGCCGTGGTGGATTTGTTGGGTTTTTTTGGATTTGGGTTTTGTTGCTGAGGTGGTGGTTGTGGTTGGCTGAGGTGGTGGTTGTGGAGGATGACGATGATTGGCCGCCGCTGCCGCCTTCTTCTATGACACCTTCTTCTTGCTCGCGTCCGATTGTGAGAAGAGGAAGAACGGGTTTGGAAATTGGGAGAGAGAGAGAGAGACAGATTCTGAGAAGAGAGAGAGAAAATCAAATAAAGAAATGAGAGGAGAGAGAAAAGTCGAATAAAATAATAATTTTTGGTTTATCACATCTGTCCGTACCGTTGCAAATTTGCAACGGTACGGACACAAATGGTATAATTTTACAACATATGCAATATCTGATGGGGGGCTGTTTTTTGTGGTTGGTGTGGGATATGTGCCAAATATTTAGCATTTGGCACATATCCCACATCTACTGTGGGTGCTCTAAAGAGAATAATTGAAGTCATATTTTTATGTACAAAAAAGTCAAGGAAATTAAGTTGGCTTGCATTTATAAAGAAGTGGTGTTAATCATGTGAGACACGTTGGAGGAAGAAAAGAAAGAAAAGCTAATGAAGAAATAAAAGGGGCCATTTGGCCAGTGAGTAAGAGAAGCCTCAGAATGTGAGACTGAGAACAGTACAATCTTGAAGAATTGTGTGAGGGAGAGCAAGCAAAAGAGAAGAAAAAACACAAAGAACAATAGATAATTGTGAGAGATACACAGGTAAGGATAAGAGAGCAATGAGTGAAAAAAAAAAAAAAAAAAAAAATTTCTTTGCTTAAGTTGTATTTCTAAGTATTGTAATTTCTATTTAATATAGTGAAATTATTTAGAGTTTGTTTCGTAATTTTTTCCTTTAAAAAGAAAAAGTATTTTATGTAAATATGTGTGTTCTAGTGTAATTGTGCTTCCATTATATTTCCTGAAATTTATTCACATTTATATAGAAATTTTCTCAATATAAACAATCCTAATTGATGGCCAAAAGAGGAGGAAGGACAAGCCATGATACCAAAGGATAAGTTCATGCACGACAATTACTTCCTTTGCGGCCCAAACGATTCTATACTTCAGGGCACAACATACATACGTCTATTCAAAAAAATATATAAATGTAGGTATGGTGTGCAACAAGGTGTGTGAATTAACAATTACTCTATACTTTAATTCCATGGATAGCGAAGATCTATATACTTTTTTTTTTTTTGGGAGAGAAAAGTATTTCCCATTTTAATGATTGGTGGAAAATAAAGTGAAAAATATGTCATGAGGCAAATAATTTGCAATCCAATTTACAAAGTTAAAAGACAAGTAATTTAAAAAAAAAAAAATGCATATGCTTTTGAAATCAATCAATATATATATAAAAGCAGAGACCATATGCGGGAATGCATGAGGTCTTGGCAAGTGGTACTCTAATTTTGCTTTGTGTTTTTTTTTTTTTTTACCTCTTTCATTAAGTATTTTTACTATTATCCAAAAGTTCATATTAACTTATTTTACTGTTAGCTTATTAATGTCTCATTAATTTACTAAACTTACACCACACCTTTCTCTATTCTTCACGTCTTTTAGTACACCCCCCATTTTAGTATTTTGAAAAAAGCAATAATAATTAAGGACTAATAATAATAACTAACCAGCTAAGGCCTTGAAGAAAGATAAAGAGACACAAAAATATTGTGGATTGTTATATAAAATGCACTGTTTACTATACATTACCAAAAAAAAAAAAAAAAATCTAAGACTGACAAAACATTTGAAAGAGAGAGAAAGAGGAATCTAAGGGGTCACCACCTTTGTTATACAGGCCACCTACTACCATCAAGACACCGAAACCCCTACGGGTTTTTTTTTTTTTTTTTTTTTCCTTTTTCTTTTTAAAATTAAGGGCTTAAATATGATTTAGGTTTACAAATATGAACATTAACATGAGCATGAACATGAAGGTAGATTTCTATTCATTTTCTTGAAGAAAAAATATACTTACAAAAAAAATTCCAAACTTTATTAGGTAAAGAAGAATCGAATTATAGATAGCAAAATCAACAAACCAAAAATTTTAGGAGCCTAAGAGGAGCCATTACTCATTTGAAACAACCTAAAATACTCAAGGACTAAAAAAAAAAAAAAAAAAAAAAAAAAACCATCCACTCCACACATCCATTGCAACTGCTTTAACTCAAGGAAAACAATATATATATATATATATTATTTTTTTTTTTAATATTTAGAAATAATTACAGTATCTATGCTAACCCCACAACTTAAACCTTTTCTCCTTCACTCCCACAATTTGAAAATTTTCTCCCTTAAACCCTAGACACTTTGTGTATGGGGAGGTGCCAATTCAACTACATGGCCTCGACATATATATATATATGTATATATTCTTCATGTCTTTTAGTACACCCACCATTTTAGTATTTTAAAAAAGCAAAAAAATAATAATTAAGGACTAATAATAATAACTAACCAGATAACGCCTTGAAGAAAGATAAAGAGACACAAAAATGTTGTGGATTGTTATATAAAATGCACTGTTTCACTATACCTTACCAAAATAAAAAAATCTAAGACTGACAAAACATTTGAAAGAGAGAGAAAGAGGAATCTAAGGGGTCACCACCTTTGTTATACAGGCCACCTACTACCATCAAGACACCAAAACCCCTACGGGTTTTTTTTTTTTTTTTTTTTCTTTTTCTTTTTAAAATTAAGGGCTTAAATATGATTTAGGTTTACAAATATGAACATTAACATGAGCATGAACTTGAAGGTAGATTTCTATTCATTTTCTTGAAGAAAAAATATACTTACAAAAAAATTCCAAACTTTATTAGGTAAAGAAGAATCGAGTTATAGATAGCAAATCAACAAACCAAAAATTTTAGGAGCCTAAGAGGAGCCATTACTCATTTGAAACAACCCAAAATACTCAAGGACTTAAAAAAAAAAAACCATCCACTCCACACATCCATCGCAATTGCTTTAGCTTAAGGAAAACAATATATATATTATATATATATATTTTATTATCTAGAAATAATTACAGTATCTATGCTAACCCCACAACTTAAACCTTTTCTCCTTGACTCCCACAATTTGAACATTTTCTCCTTAAACCCTAGACACTTTGTGTATGGGGAGGTGCCAATTCAACTACATGGCCATCGACATATATATATATATATATTCTCATTCAATAAATATAGAACTTCCCTTAAAAAAATAATATATTTATCATAATTAAGGAAAATCCTAATGGGTAATTCACTTGAGCATATGTGAAAAAGGCATATACATACCATAAATGGCAAAGGAGAAAGAAAAAGTTGCTAATCCCTTTTAATATGGTTAATTGCTTGGCCTTAATTACTCGCCCAAACAACATACTGCTTATTCATTCCACAACCACAAATGACAATGCAGCATTGGCCATCGGTAATTGCTAATCTGAAAGTATAGATTTCTTTAATAGCTCTACCTTCGTTTCTTTTGGCTAATATGTCTTTACTAAATCAAATATTAAACACAAAAATCATATAAAAATCACCAAATTAGAGTTTAAAATTATAATTAAATTTTTAAAAGAAATGTAGGCACAATTGCACAAAAATTCCATGTAACTAAGTTATACTCAGGAATATTGGACCATTTTTCCTTTGTATAAATAGGGGGGTCCCAATGGGATGAGGGGGCTAACAATTTTCTCTCCAAAACATTTATTGTAGGAACATAAAAGTTTTCCATCGTAGACTTTTCACGCTTAAAGAACATGACTTGCCAACTAATCAGCCTATAGTTTTTAGTACCTACAGCAATTTCACAACATCAAGAATAAATCCCAGTGTATACAATGTCGAATTCCATAGTCTCCTATTACATCAAATGAGTGTTTAGTTTTTCTCGCAAAGTATTGAATAGTAAAGCTTCTGGGTTATAGTCTCAACTATAACTCTCAATCATGTTGGACTTGGATGACACATTTCCACAACATATCATTATGAGATGCAAAAAAAATTTGGAGTGTACACAACGTTTAGTATGGATGGGAAGAAATTTCATACTATTCCAATTGGTTAGGTCAATAAGGGACCTATTCCAATTTAATGATCTTGGAATTTTGTATACAAGTAATAACCAAAGAAACTTCCACCTAAAAGTCAGACTTTTGGCAAGAGAGAAAATTGATGTCTAGACAAATCAAGCCAACCAAAATGGACCATATTCTTAATTTCTTATCTTGATTTGTTCCACGAACAAGATTTACAGTCAATGCTTGGCGTATAAAAGTTGAACATCTTATCTAAAGTTCATTCTTTGAAAGCTTGAGAAAAAATTCATTTAAACCAACACAATANTATAGATAGCAAAATCAACAAACCAAAAATTTTAGGAGCCTAAGAGGAGCCATTACTCATTTGAAACAACCCAAAATACTCAAGGACTAAAAAAAAAAAAAAAAAAACCATCCACTCCACACATCCATCGCAACTGCTTTAGCTAAGGAAAACAATATATATATATATATATATATTTTATTATTAGAAATAATTACATATCTATGCTAACCCCAAACTTAAACCTTTTCTCTTGACTCCCACAATTTGAACATTTTCTCCCTTAAACCCTAGACACTTTGTGTATGGGAGGTGCCAATTCAACTACATGGCCTCGACATATATATATATATATATATCTCATTCAATAAATATAGAACTTCCCTTAAAAAAAAATAATATATTTATCATAATTAAGGAAAATCCTAATGGGTAATTCACTTGAGCATATGTGAAAAAGGCATATACATACCATAAATGGCAAAGGAGAAAGAAAAAGTTGCTAATCCCTTTTAATATGGTTAATTGCTTGGCCTTAATTACTCGCCCAAACAACATACTGCTTATTCATTCCACAACCACAAATGACAATGCAGCATTGGCCATCGGTAATTGCTAATCTGAAAGTATAGATTTCTTTAATAGCTCTACCTTCGTTTCTTTTGGCTAATATGTCTTTACTAAATCAAATATTAAACCACAAAAATCATATAAAAATCACCAAATTAGAGTTTAAAATTATAATTAAATTTTTAAAAGAAATGTAGGCACAATTGCACAAAAATTCCATGTAACTAAGTTATACTCAGGAATATTGGACCATTTTTCCTTTGTATAAATAGGGGGGTCCCAATGGGATGAGGGGGCTAACAATTTTCTCTCCAAAACATTTATTGTAGGAACATAAAAGTTTTCCATCGTAGACTTTTCACGCTTAAAGAACATGACTTGCCAACTAATCAGCCTATAGTTTTTAGTACCTACAGCAATTTCACAACATCAAGAATAAATCCCAGTGTATACAATGTCGAATTCCATAGTCTCCTATTACATCAAATGAGTGTTTAGTTTTTCTCGCAAAGTATTGAATAGTAAAGCTTCTGGGTTATAGTCTCAACTATAACTCTCAATCATGTTGGACTTGGATGACACATTTCCACAACATATCATTATGAGATGCAAAAAAAAATTTGGAGTGTACACAACGTTTAGTATGGATGGGAAGAAATTTCATACTATTCCAATTGGTTAGGTCAATAAGGGACCTATTCCAATTTAATGATCTTGGAATTTTGTATACAAGTAATAACCAAAGAAACTTCCACCTAAAAGTCAGACTTTTGGCAAGAGAGAAAATTGATGTCTAGACAAATCAAGCCAACCAAAATGGACCATATTCTTAATTTCTTATCTTGATTTGTTCCACGAACAAGATTTACAGTCAATGCTTGGCGTATAAAAGTTGAACATCTTATCTAAAGTTCATTCTTTGAAAGCTTGAGAAAAAATTCATTTAAACCAACACAATATATAAATTATAAAGGAATCAAAGAAAAATTGTCAAAAATAATGAAAATTTAATCTGTGCTTAAATTCTTATATGGATGAACACAATAGCAATATCCTTTTTTTTTTTTTAAAGATAAAAAAATATATGCTTATTTTGTATGTTTGATAAAGTCTTATCACAAAGTTTTTTTAGACTCATGCTGATTAGTGATTAGGAGTTGTTAGGTTCTAAGGTCTTAGGATTTTATGTATTTAGAACTCTAATTTGTAATGTTGGCAAACCATGATCAAAACATTGTATGGTGTCTTCTTTAGACTTGCTCAAAGTTGGTTTAATATTGTAAAGTTGGAATCGAGTGGCTGCAGAAGTATTTGGGACTCTCGGCCTGGCTCGATCGATCGAAGAATAGACTCGATCGATCGAAAATCGCACAGGTTGAATTTTCTGCAGAATTTCCAACTCAGCCCTACTTCATTAAACGTTTAGGGTTTTATGTTTTTACCCTAGGTATATAAATAAAACCCTAGCCACGTTTTTGAAGTTGTCCATATTGTATTGTTGCTCATACATTGCGGTTTTGTGTGAATCTCGTATGAGATCTTGAGGAGCTTTCCTTTACACAAAACTTAGGTTTTCATGGTGGAGATTATTTCAACATCTTGAAGATCATTATTGTTGCAACCATTGGAACTTAAAAGAAAAGCAAGCGGGGAGCTTCTAGCTGATTGAAGAATTCAAGAAAGAAGTAGTCTGTGGATTCGGAGCCTGCGCGTGGTCGTGTCAGGAAGTTCTACTGGTGGGTAGCATTAGGAAGTCGAGCGGGGAGCTTGTAGTCCTTTTGTACGAACTTCAATTCTTCATAGTGAATTCAGGTTAGCCTTGAGGATCGGTGGGTCAAATCCTCCCCAGGTTTTTACCGTGTGGTTTCCTGGGTGATCATATCTTGTGTTATTTATTTTCCGCTGCATTATTATTCTTGATATGATTGTTTGATTGTTTTAACCTAGAATTGCTTAATTTGACTAAGTAACAACTTGGCTAATTAATCTAGGCTACGCAATCTGTGTGTTTTAAGGGGTCTAAAACCGTTCAGGAGTTATAAAGGAATAATCATCAAATATATATAATATATATAAAGCAGATATCTCATGTATGAGTGCATGAAGTCTTGCCAAGTAACGCTCTAATTTTGCATTTAACATTTTTTTTTTTACCTCTTTCGTTAACTTTTTTTTTTTTTCTCTTATCCAAAAGTTCATATTAACTTATTTTACTGTTTGCTTATTAATGTCTCATTAATTTACTAAACTTACACGACACTTTTCTCTATTCTTCATGTCTTTTAGCACACCCACCATTTTAGTATTAAAAAAAAAGAAAAAAAATAATAATTAAGGATTAATAGTAATAACTGACCAGATAAGGCCCTGAAGAAAACAAAATTGTTGTGGATTTTTATATAAAACGCGGATGCAGTTGAGCTAGCTTTGATTTTCTCACACACAGAGAAGTATCCAGATGAACCTCCGCTTTTAAATGTAAAGAGGTTGGTATATTCTTCATGAGGATATCGCTGCACTGACAAGCAGTCTACCATTCTCTACTTTTATAAGCTTTAGCAGTTATTCTATAATAACTATAACTCAATTTTTACCTTTGTTTTTTGTTTTGTTAATTTCTCTTTTCAACTTCGACCTTAATTTTGATTGGCTTAGCTTTGCTTTCAACTCATTGAACCCACCTCTACTGCATACAAGCATACAACACAAAAAATCAACATTCTTAGAACTACCTTCATTTGGTGAATGCACAATTAAAGTGGCATCATATGGATTCTCCAAAAAAAAAAAAAAAAGTGGCATCATATGGTTGCATCTTTACTCTGTTATATGCTTGTACTTACTGCCATGTTTGTGTTCTGTAAATAAGTTGTAAATCATCCTTCATATTGACTTTGGTATCTATAATCTGTAACATATAAATTTTCACAATACTTATGCTACTATGTTGCTAAGGGTCACCTCCTTTGTTATACAGGCTACCCAATACTATCAAGACACTGAAACCCCTACGGGGGTTTTTTTTTTTTCCTTTTCTTTTTTAAAATTAGGGGTGGGTAATTTGGTTAGATAGTGTTTGTTTTGGGTATATAAGTAGAGAGAGTATTTGGTGCACAATATAAATCCATATTCTACCATGGTTCAATTTTAAATCATCTATAAGACACATGCATACACATTTGTCCAAACCATGTCATAATGTCGCACTATCAATAAGGGGAAGACGATCAGAGAGTTGGACAAACTTTCATTTCATGGTATGAAATATGTGAACACAACACAAATTTGTTAATTTTCATGGTCCCGTTACTCTTTTGCATTTATTTTTGGTTTCATGATTTAAAAATAAATAAATAAATAAAAAATCGTACCTTAAGAAGGGTACAAATATGCAATGAAGCTATTAAACTAATTTTTAATACCTTAAAATGTATATGTTTCTTTACTCTAATTTAGTTTACTTTTTTTTTATAATATATATACACAATATTATCTAAAACCATCTTACATAAAATATTACAAAATTATCCGTGCATTGCATGGACAACTTACTAGTATATATATAAAAGCAGAGACCTCATGTGGGAGAGCATGAGTTTCTGCCAAGTGGCACATTCGTTGAGCTTCTCTCATTTAGGCTTTCATCTTATCAAAATTTACATTTATGTAAAACTTTTAATTCATTGAATGTGTCAATAAAGTGAATACACGTTAATTATCTATAAGTATGCACTAATTATATATATATATATAAAAGAGAATTTTATATGGTTTTTTAAATATATATATATATATATAAGAAAGAAAAAACATCACATGAGAGACCAGGAGATTTTGTCATGTGGCACATTGTAAGAGTAATTTCTCATTTCGCTCTACACCTCAACTTCTTTACATATTTGGATTATAATAAAATTCTATTAATAGGATATCACTATTTTCACTAAGTGTTTAACTTACTATTATCATACTTCAATAACATAAACATGACATTATAAATTTTAGATTATATTTCCATAAGCCACCTAAACATTGACATTTTTCTGAAATAAATAAATAAACATTTACATGAAATTACAAATTTTTTATGCTAAATCCAAGCCAATGTAGAAACAAAAATTATGATTAAAAATTTCAGCAAAAAAAATAAATGATTAAACAAACAATCAACTTATTACACCACTTTTTTTTTTTTTTTGAGAAGATATTACACCACATAATAACTAATTTCTAATTTATGTAACTTCTTCTCTATAGTTTAAATTCTACATCCCCTTAATTTTGTATTACATCATTAATTTTACAAAAATCTCTTTATGTTATTGCAACATTACTTTATATTATTACTTTAAAATATTTTGGATATTCTATACAAGTTTTTCACATAAAATTATCCGCGCGTCGCGCGGCACCATGGCTAGTTAATATATAAAAGCAGTTAATTAAGATCGGTGACAGTGACAACTAAAACATTATTGCGATAATTTGATTTTAGGAGAATTGAACTTCAGGCATTGGGCTACTGACTCATGATTTTATTGAGTGAGTGTCTGCTTTGCGAAGCTTCAAGGAGAGACCAAATCAATCGGTTGATGAAGGCCAAAAATATTGGATTGCTATTGGGACTAAAGCTTACTGAGACATTGCAAAACAGATCTCTCATCATGGAGGGTTCTCGTAAAAGCACTCACAAGCAGCATGTTGTACCACTCGTTTCCTAGCTTGGAAACAGTCGAACCTAGGAGCTAAGACTTTTGCTCAATGTCATCTGTTTAGATTTAATACAAATAAGAGAACTAATAAACAAGAACACTCAAAAATAAATGTTGTTCACTAATATTAACATCATCACAAAAGAACATAAAAACACAATTTCCTCCATAATAACATGGTAATCACTATGTAAAATTTTTAAAATTTATGGACAAATATGCTTTCGTAGTACTCCACTTAACAAATCAAAAAAACAAAATAACTGTTACAACTCTATCACATTCAAAGCATGGAAATAACGAGACATAGTACTATGACTAAGTTTCATTTTCCTCTGTTTTCACAGCAACCAAACACGTAATGCTATTCATAATTCAATATAATGGATAGATCAGCCTAACAAAAATTACAAGATTCTCATAACCTAATTCAATTAAAAATTTTCAACAGCAACATTCTTAATCCACAATTCAAAATTCTCCAAAGTCTAAAATCTATAAAATTGCAATATTCTTGCACCCTAACATAATAATGTTAATCATAATAATTAATAAAGTTAATAACAAATCACTAAATCATCCTTGACTACATCAAAATTTTGAATAATGAATTAGGGTCCAGGACCAACAAACTCAAGATGAAGGTCTTCAAAGATTCAAACGCGTAGAAATTACATCTCTGTATGTGTGCCAATTCAATCTAATTCCGGTGTGGATGCAAATATATTTAAATTCTAAGAATTAGTTAGTACAAGAATAGAAGTAGGGTATGTTTATACAAGTGCTATTGTTCCTAACCTGCCACATTTGTACGAAGATGAAACACTAGTTGAATATCATGATCGGGTTAATCTCTTCACTAGTTAGAAGCACTTGTTGAAGATAGATCAGATGTGACAAATCCCGTTCCAGTTCCAGTGCCAATTGTTGAAGATTGATCAAATATGATTAATCTACCAACAGAAAATGGAGGTGTTGATGGCTTAGAAAGATTTATCGATTTGCTTGCAATCTTGGACACATAACAACGCAATATGGATCAATCTCAGAGCCTCACTTATTGGACAAATATCAACTATGGTCTGATCTATCAATTCCACTCCTTTGCCTTCATTCCATAGTTGCCATACCTATCACGGTTTTTATTTTTTATTTTATTTTTTTTCTCTCCCTCTCTCTCTCTCTTTTAGTGCATAATCATTAACGAATACTTAATTTAAGTTCAAGATACAAATAAGAGAGACATACATATGACAAAAAGCTTTGTGTACGGTCTGGATGATTGAAGCCATTGTTCTTTTTTCCACTTACAATTTCCAGCATTAGAATTCCAAAACTATAAACATCGGACTTCATTGAAAATAACCCCTCCATTGCATATTCTGGAGCCATATATCCACCATTGGAAAAAAAAAAAAAAAAAAATACATATCATAATACAGTACAATTTCTTTTACAATAAAAGAGAATGGACGCAGAGTTATCCTTAATAGAAAAAGTTACATTGACATAACCATAACTAATGGAAAGTGAGCTTTCGTACTTGCAATTCCTTGTTCTTGGAGTTCCGGTTTTATTTTTAAATAACCATTGATTTTGCAAAATTTTCAGCTTGATTTTATTGCTAATTTTTAATGTGTGCTACATTATTTGAAAAACAACTAGGCGCAATTAGATTACACCAGAACTCTCCCTAAACATGCATGCAAGGGGACCAAACTTAAGTTTTATCATGTCTTGACATTTTTTTTGCTTTGGAAAGCAGTATCAATGATTTAAGAAATGGAAATGTGGATGCAGTACTGAAGGGATTACTTACTATGTACCCACGATTCTGATAGTGTTGGCTTCCATTTGATTACTCCCAAAAATCCTGGCAGTGCCAAAATCTGATATCTTAGGATTCATCTCATCATCCAACAATACATTACTTGCTTTCATATCCCTATGGATGATTTTGAGCCAAGAGTCCTCATGTAGATATTGAAGGCCCTTGGCAATCCCATTGACAATGTTTTTTGCGTTTAGCCCAATCTAGATCCTTACATTTGTTTGGATCTACATTATAATATTAAGGATGTTGGTTATCTATATAGGAAAGTTTTTCCATGAATTAATGGTGCTAAATGTTAGTGTGTGAATGTGAGTCTGTGTTTGTGTGAGAGATAGAAAGAGTATACCAAACAAGAAGGCATCAAGACTAGTGTTTGCCATGAATTCATAGACTAGAAGCTTTTCATCTTCTTCTAAGCAACATCCCAAGAGCCTCACTAGATTCTTGTGCTGAAGTTTTGCAATTAAAATCACTTCGTTCTTAAACTCCTCAAGATCTTGTTTAGATTTCATTGAAAGCCTTTTAACTGCTATTTCCTTTCCATTAATCAACTTGCCCTAGAAGCAATTTAAACTTAATCAGTGAAAACTTATCACAGTATTGATAGACATAGGTTGCTACATGTTGTTCATTTAAAGTTCAATTCTCCTAAACTCAAATGATCATAATACTCATTTAGTTGTCACTGATCCTGTAATTGCTATATAAATGCAAATGATCAAATAATTTCCAAAAAATGCATAAAATAAAATAATTGATTTGTCTTTTAACCTTGTAAACTGGGCCAAAACCACCTTCTCCAAGCTTATTCACATCAGAGAAATTGTTAGTGGCAGTCAATATGGTAGTTAAATCAAAGTAATGCATTTCTCCACTGTCGTCATCATCCCTTGCATGCATACTATTGTCCATTAAGTGCATTGAAAGTGACCTTGCCAAATTATTTCGTAATGGAATTTTTTGGCCTGTTTCCCTATCTCTATAACAAATTAGATTTAAAAAAAAAAAAATTAATTACTGTCTGGAAACAAAAATTTAATAGAACTTATTAGAAAGAATCACTATTAATAGATTGGCTAAACTAAATTTACCTCGTTCTTGTTTCCTCCTGCCAGAGGATGAATAATACCAGAAACCTAAGAGAGCTGCAACTACTGCAATCTGCAATTGATGCAATTGATGATATAGTAATGATTATGATCTTTGTTGTCTTCTTTCCTCCACCTCCTGTTGCTCATCATATAATATAACCTAAAAATGCTTAAATTAACTTACGACCACAAATCATTGATATATCAAGAAATGCAAACACATAAGCTGCCCAAACTGTCACAGATAAGCCAAATCAAATCTATTAGCAACCATTATAATCATTGTTATCATTTGGCTAAGACAATCGATTAACCGTTTAACAAAGTCTCTTAGTAGCAAATTGGGAATGGCACTTGATTCTCCAGATGAATGGAAATATGCAAGTATTGAAGTAAACATTCGTGTTTGTAGTTTCAGTAGATGTTTTACTTATCTTCTTTATCCCAATTACTCTGTAAAAGTTCTATTATCCTTAGTCCTCTTTTTAGAAAAAATTTTCCCCTTTAATCAGGTTCTTCTGAAACACAGTAATTTTTAAACTTACTACAGCCTTTATCATTGGCATTTTTTTTTAAATGATCATCTAACACTAGTACGATACACCCTTTTGGCACACAGGACTGCTACACTTGTCTGAATTGGACAATATATAGTTATCTCAACCAATATGGCAAGATATAAAAAATTTCATTCAAATGGTAATAAAATTGATTCATTTATTAAATTAGAACTTTAAAAAAAAATCTGAGTAATATTTAAGAAAAATAACAGAGTACCCCAGCCAAAAAAAAAAAAAACATCTCATTTTCTAGTATTCCATATAACATATTAAAATTATATTAACTCAAAGCACAACATAAAACAAATAAATGAAAAAGAAGAGCGAAACTTAAAAAATTAAATTAAAAATGAATTTTTAGTAAGTGGCATTGCTACAGTGCCCTTCTAATGGAAGAATACGGTAGCACATGCCAATTTTTTTTTGACATTTTAGACATTCAATACAGGCGAATTTTTATTTTATTTTATTATTTTTTTTAATGTTTAATACGTTAAATGCTAAAAATTTATCAGTTAGGCATTTAGAGCATCTCCAGCGGTTTGGGTATCCGGCTCTAGTAGCTAAAATTTGGAGAATGAGTTGCACTGTGGATGCTCCAACAGATTAGGCAAACATGGATTTTTTTTTTGGCTCATGACCAGTAGCCCATCAAGTCTGATGGGCTACTGTTCATTCTTCAAATACATTTTTTCTATTATAATAATGATGTGTTGTATAAAAAAATGTTAAAAGATGTGTAGTTGTTAAAAAAAGAATAAATAATGAATGAAAAAATAATATTTAAATGAGATAGAGAATGAAATAGAGAATCTATTAGAATGTGTATTTGAAAAAGTTGGTAGATAAAGGTAAAAGTCATTGTTCATTCTTCAAACAGTATAAAAATTTGATGAATCTGCTGCAGATGCTCTTAGCATATCGCTTTACATGGCTTTAATGGTATACCAAATAATTCTTAATAAACCAAACTTTCTTTTTTTTGATAAACCAAACTTTCCACAAAAGTCAAAACTTTCCAAATTTTCATTCACAAATCAAGCCAAGCCAAGCCTTCACTTTGAAGTTTCAACCTCCCAGCTGAAACACTCTTCCACTCCATTCTTCAAAACAACCCAATTTTCACCCACAGGGCCCAACAAGCTCACCTCCTCTTCTTCGTTTTTGTCACTAAATTTTCCAGTGCAAAATGGAGGAAGAGAGAGTTAGGGACGAACCGGTACTTATCCACAACCTTTATATATGCAAGACCAAAATAAATGAATTTATCAATCTTAACCCCATAAAGTACTCTCTCATCTAACATAATAATTATAGATCCACCATTTATATGAGAAAACAGAGTATTACGTCTGTTCTCTAAATACTTTCTAACTTTCCCATGATCTTGGGATTATTTTTACTTGCCAAATCAAGTGATAGTCCCGAGTCCAATACGCCCAAAAAAAAAAAAAAAGTTTTCCAATATTTTCAGTCCTAAATCCAAATTGACCAATGTAAATGAACTACTTAATAAGCCCAAACTAGCAAAGAAGTGCAGATCGGATTTCAATGAAAATACCAAATCAACATGTCTTACCATTATCCCGGGGGGCGGGGGGCGCTGTGCTTGCGGCACCAATTGGGGCGGCGGAGTTGCTGGCGGTGCTGGTGGCGGCTCAGTGAAAGAGTAGTTCTACCTCAGAGAGCAACTCGGGCCAGAGATACGCCACCCAATTTTGGATTCGCAACAGATTTGTGCTTCAACCATCAAGTCGTTTAAGCACTTTCCGCACGAACCAACATCAAGATCTCTAGTACACTGCACCAACCCATAGCTCGGCAAGGACTCATCACCAATCTTCACTATCTGCTCATCAGTCTCGAACAGCCTGTCTTTTTCATTGACACGCCCTATCAGTTGGTCCAACAAACCACGAGCATAAAAATTAGGTTGCCCAGGTGAAGTAGTATTCTCCACATTATTCATGATCAACCATGGCCGAGTATCTGGCTTGCCGAAGAAATTAACATCGGCGTACCTTAACGTGCACTCATCGTACCATATGATGGCTTCTGTACTAGATGGACACCGATTTATGATTTCTTGTGTGGCAGAGCTGACACAGCTTTTGCAGGATTCATTAGAAACATCACCTCGGCATAGGTAGAGGCTGTAGATGCCAATATTAGAGCTATCGTTATAGAAGCTGTTGTTTTGGGAAGCTTTAGATGATAAAGATTCAAAGAGTGCTGTGAGGCTGGAATTGTAACTTAGCGTTGGCAGTTCCAGTTGATCCATAACAATCGTTTAGTCTGAGAGTGGGCTGTGAATTAATGGAGCTGGTAAGGGTTAAGAATGCAAATAATAGTAGCAGAAATACTCTGTAGTTGTGGAGGGAAAACATTTTGCCTCTTAGGCTTCAACAGACAATCTTCCATGACCAGATTCTTATGTTATATATGACTTGGGACTAATGTTTAATGTGAACAAAAACACATACCTTTTAAAATAAATAATTAGAAATTAATTTATAAATTAAATTGAATTGATTTGTTTGACTTGCTTAGCTATATGGTAGATGAAATGTCATTGTGGTTGCTGTTTTTTAATCGGTGAATTGGAAAATGGAAAAGATAATCATTGAATGCAATGCTCATTTGCAAAATAATTGCGTAGAGTAGAAAAGATAAATTATTATTTTAAAATAGACAAAAACTTCTAGACGCTAATGTTCTTAGGCATCAACTGAAATTTGACCGTGAACATATGTGCATCAGTGCACGTCTATGGCTGATGTTTAAAATATGAATAAAACATCTACTTTTATAATAAAAAAATTATTAAAAAAAATGGTAAATTACAACAACCTATCCTGAGATTTGGGGTAATACCAAACACATCCAAAGGTTTTAAAAAATGACCAATTTGGTCCTTAAACACTAACCCGTTTTCGCACTGTGTATTAAACTATTTTATTTCATTTTTTAAAATACCATTTGCTTCTCTCTCTCTCTCTCTCTCTCTCTCTCTCTCTCTCTCTTCACACCAGAAAAATATCTCTCTCTCCCTCAAGCTTAAGATCAAAGCTATAAGGTTTCAGACTTAGCAAGGACAACGAACTCCACCACCACGGTTTTAGTATTGATTTACCTACAAGAGCCACGCCATATGTCACTGTTGAAAGCTAGGTGGCTAGGTTTGGATTTAGGAGGATGATGGTTGGGTGGGTCACAATCTAAGACAATGGTGGACAACTGTTGCTTGATCATGATAAGTGGTGGGCGGCAATTGGAAGGTCACAATCAGGTGGAACTTGCCATCGTAGGTGTGAATTGATGTTTGGGCTTGAGGTGTGAATCATGTGATGTTGGATGTTTGGAACTGTTTGGGTTTGGGGAGGATGAGTGGGCAGTGATAGGTGGTGCTGTTGTAAATGGCAGTTGCTAGATCACCCAATGCTTGCCATTAGGGGTCTGGGTTGTAGACGACTAAATTTCTATTTCGAAATAAATCAAACAAGTAAAATAGTTGCACAAATGCGAATTTGTATTGAATATATGTGGTACAATTCTCTACAATTACAAAAGAGTGATCCTCTGATTCGATCTCCTTGCAAGACTTATTGATTTGGATTTGTTGTAATGTGATTGTGACTTGAACACAAAATATCCTTCAATTTGGTTGAGGGATGGATTGAAGATTGCTGAAACGGAATTACAATGAATCTCCGGCTATGAGCTTGTTAGAAATCTTTTGTTCCTCGCGTTCTTTGTGTTCTTCGTGTGTTCTTCGTCTTCGAAGGTTTATGGTGGAAGTTCTTCAGGGCTTTAGGAGCTTGGATCTGTAGAACTTCACTGATTTGTGATTTGTTGATGTTTTCGGACACTTTAGGCTTGATTCCCACAAACTTTTGGATCTAGGCAGATGATTTGGATGATTTCTCTTCAAATGTTCTTCGTATTCAAAGTTAAAGTTCTTGAAGTTCTTGGAGGCTTTAGAGCTTGGTTCTGGTAGAGCTTCTAGACTTCTGAGTGCTACAAATGGCTTGGTGTCCTCCTAAATGTTTCAGGAAGGCTTCTATTTATAGGAGTTTTGAGGTGAATGAGCGACACGTGGCGGAGTCTGATTGGTGACACATGTCACAGTCTAATTGGTCTGCTTATGTCATCGCTTACACGTGCTGGTCTGATTGTGTCATCGCTTACACGTGCTGGCTGCTTATGTCATCGCTTACATGTGCAAGGTTGCTTATATCATCATTTGCATGTGTGAGGTTGCTTATGTCATCGCTTGCATGAGCTGATGCATGATTGGTTTTTGTATGACACTTGGCAAATTTCTGTTGGTTTCTGAACAGTAATAGTAAAACCTAGCAGCAACATGTGGCGCTTTGTAATTGGCTGCATTTTGTGGACTTGGTAGTGTGACGTGTCAGCTTATGATAGGTCGAGAATTTTCCTTCTCTACAAATGCCCCCTTGAGACTCGTTCACACACACAGTTTTGGAGTGTGGTGTGAGAATGAGTTTCAAAAACAGGTTTTTACTCTTGGCTCTTCAAATGAAGTAATTGAAGGTGGCGGAGCTTTCAACATGATAAGATAATTTTCGAGGAGTAGACCTACCCATATGAAAGGTTTTGATGAGGCTGAAAAGAGGTCTGCGAGTATTTGAATGTACTTACATGACCGAGCTTTCTCAGCAGAGGTTAAGTTGAAGTAATTTCAGAAGAGTGTTTCTGGATCGTTGGCGGCGATCACATGGTGCAGAAGATGGGGAAGACGCGAGGATGGTGGCTGGGTACAACATACAGAGTCATGGGGCTAGCCTCATGTTTTTAAGAACCGCTGGTGAAGTCATATCAAAAGAGTATACTTCGGATTACTGCGAGGCCATGTGAGAAAGTGGTTGAATGCGCTTGTGTCATCATTTTACTTAGGTTAAGTTGAGGTAATTTCAGAAGCTTATGGATTCTGGAGATGATGGTGTTGGTGGTGAAGAAGACGAGGACGAAGCAAAGCGAATGGGTCAAACATACGCCACCATGGTACTGGTCCTGTATGTCGGGGAGCCTCTGATGTAGGTGTTTCTAGGAGATACACCTTTGAAAATGGGATAACTGTATGTTTGCATGGGGTCTGACAGTAAGTCATTGAATGTGCGTGTGTAATGGGACCATACTGACAGACGTTAAGTTGAAGCAATTTCAGAAAAGTTCATTCTGAAATACTTCAAGTTGAATTTAAGTTGGAGCAAATTCCAGAAAGTGTGTTTTGAGGTACCAGCAACGATGACCTCTGGATCCCACGCCGATGGGAACATGGAATATGGCTTTGGCAACCATTTACCAGCCCCGAAGGCTGAACTCTGATGAGCTGGTGCCCTGGAGGTCGTTTCAAGTGTTGGATGAAAGACAATTTGTAGGATACCCCAACACTTTTTACCATCTTCACTTACTGCTACTTGTTGGAAAAACACATAAAAATGAAAGATGGAGCTAACTTGTGATTCTGGTCCTAAAAACCAGCCAAGTTGCTGTTTGTTCCGAACCGCTGCTTCTGTTGGAAGGCCAAACAATTGGAAAGAGACTACGGGAGACTTGGGATTAGGAACCGGTGTCTCTGCTGGACTTGGATTTCCTGGCCAACCAAATCCACGGAAGCATGGAAGGTCGATGCAGGCCCTGTTATGAATAACTTTATGGACAAAGGTGGTTATTAAGTGGAGAAATAAAATTTGTTTGGATCTCAAAACTACAATGATGCTGTGAAGAAGGCTTTTACCGAACCATGAGAAGGTTGATTTCAAACTGATTATGAAGCAATATTGGTTGCTAAGTGTTGAGAATGATGAAGCCATTGTGAGAAATGGCTGTGAGAAGGAAGACTTGAAAATTTGAAAGAAGTAAATCTTCATTTATGACTCAGTGTGTTTTTCTGGATGAGTTCTTAATGAATCCAGCCCTTCTATTTATAGTGAAGAGACGCAGAATGGTGGATGGATAGTTGAGAATGGCGAATGTGAATTTTTGGTGAGACCGGTGGATGAGAATGGTAGGTTGGAGACTGGTAGGGAACGAAAATGGTAGGTGAGAGAGATGAAGAATGGTAGGTGGGAATGTTTGGCACCGAAAGGGGAATGGTAGGTTGGAACACTGAGACTCGTGATGGAGAGTGATCTTTTCTTTGACTCGAACTTCCGTCGACCTCCGCTGTTATGTATTGGGAACTTGAAGCATTGGTTCTCCTCTTGATCCATATCTGAGCTGGTTGTTCTGGAGTATAACCTAATCCGGTCTTTGGGATAGGAATCTTATGCCCTTCAAGCCGCATTTTCCTTTGTGTTTTGCTAAGGCCATGCATCTTTTCTCTGGTAGCTTCTGGAATTAGTTTCCTTAAGTCTCCTTGTTTTGAGAAATTGTAGCCTACTCTGGCTAACAACCTATATGCCTTTGGGTCGAACCATTCTTTCGTCCGCTCACTTGGTAGAATACCATGCTCCGTCAAACTTTGTGAAGACCTCACGAATCCATTTAGTGGTTTCGAGGGCAAAGGATTTGTGGATGAAGTTAAAGGCATGACATGATTTTTTTTCAATATGGCTACATCTTCCATCATGAGTTTTGTAGAAGGCTTTTCCATGTCTTTTGTAGATCAAAGGCATTCCACAAATGGTGACTGCCCATTCTTGCGGTGTGATAATAGTACATAACGGAGGAATGGAGGATTATTGGAAGGTGTTGAAATTTCAGCTTTTATTGAATTATTGGTAGATTCACTAGAATGATCATTCCCGCATTCTGGACCTTTCTTTGAGGAAGGATTATTCTTTTCAGTGATGAATTTAACATGCTTCTTTTCACTCTGCTTACTTTCCGTAGACAGGATCTCAACTGGGAGAACTTCACCAGTAATGTTATCTTCTACATAAAATTTTGCGTCAGCAAAATGAGCTTCAGTCTCAGCAAAAGACTTTAAGTCAGCATTGACCTTTTTTATTCCACCTTGAAGATACTTGAAACATTGATGCAAAGTTGATGATACTATTCCATTTCCATGGATCCATGGACGTCCTAACAACATGTTGTAGGTTGTCTTGGCATCGATGACATGGAACAAAACGTTACTTGTCAATTCTCCAATGATTAATTCTAAGTGTATCATGCCGATTGCACGTTGTCCTCCTTGGTTAAAACCTTGAATGACCAAACGACTGTGCGATAATTCCTCCATAGTCAGACCAAGTCGTCTCATTGTCATTTTTGGTAGTATATTAACAGCTGAACCTCCGTCAATGAGAATACGATCGATCTTTTGTTCACGAGTATAGCTAGAGACATAAAGTGGACGATTGTGGGGCTTAGAGCCTAACAACAGATCCTCATCAGTGAAAGTTAAGTCTAGAGAGCACGCGTAACATTCTTGAGTTTGTTGAAGCGTGTTGGTAGAAGGAGTGTATATCTCTGCCTTTTCAAGAGCTTGAGTGAGTGCCTTTCTTGGTGAGATGGAGGATTGCAAGGGCTCAACTTCATCAACTCGAGATTGGAGTTCCTCTACAGATGGCAAAGTCTTGTTTGGACCACCATGGCCAACATCCTCCTTTTCATCCTGAATTTCGCAATGAGAGACTGTGTGAACAGCCTTAGCTGAGGCATTTTAAAAGAATTTTCTGGGGAAGAATTCTTAAAATGTGATGAGATTTCGAAGTTTTTGGGTTCGTGTTGAATCCTCAAACATTTTTGTTCCCAGTTTTTCTTGCCTTTTATCACTCCTTCTTGACTAAGGCTGGATCTGGTTTTGTGCTCTTCTAGACTCTTGGGTGATCAAATGAAGAGGGAATGTACATTTCTTCTTCCATCTCCTGCGAGTAACCACCGTCCAACCTTCTTCCTCATCCATTGTCGACCTTTTATCATCATTTGAATCACAATCAGGTGCCTTTTGTGAGAGCTGAACTTGAATAGGTTCTAGAGAACCAAACTGAATGAGAGTGGTATTTGCCCCCTGCTTAGTAGTTGGAGACATGCAACTAGGTAACCCACAAGCAAAGGTTGCAAGGTTTGACTGAGCAACATCATTAAAATCCAAGTCGATTTTCCTTTCCTTGGCGAGCTTCATGATGAGTTCTTTAAGAATAAAGCATTTTTGGTTTGGATGGCTTATGATGCGATGATAGTTACAATAGTTCGGGTTATCAACTTTTCCCATCTCCTCCAATCGTTTGCATTCTAGCAATTCAATTAATTTCAACTTGAGCAGTTGTTTTAGCATTCCGGGCATATCGGCATCTAGAAAAGGATACACTTTTTGTTCCCATTCCTTGAGTGATGAGCGTCACGTCTCACGTTATTGGCCTACCTCGGGCCTCTTTTCGTTGGCCTTCACATTTCTCGTTGAAATTTTGATTAGGGCAAGGTTGACATTCATTGAGTCTTTGACATTACTTTTCGAATTCCTGTCATTTTTCCTTATTTCCCATTTCTCTTTCCTTTCCTTAGGTACGAGAGGTTTTTTATTTCCATAGTTAGAGATACTCAATTCCATGTCATGCGCACGAGTTGCTAACTCCTCAAATGTTCGGGGCTTTATCCCTTGAAGGATATAAAGAAGTCCCCAATGCATGCCTTGGATGCACATCTCTACAACAGATATTTTAGAAAGTCTATCCTTGTAATCTAGACTCAAAGAACGCCATCGATTGATATAATCAATGACAGGCTCATCTTTCCACTGTTTGGTATTGGTAAGTTCCATCATGCTCACGTGCGCCGTGTGCTATAGAATTGGTTGAGAAACTCTCTTTCAAGTTGTTCCTAGCTATCGATTGACTCAGGTTCTAAGTCTGTATACCAATTAAAGGCATTTCCTTTTAGTGAACGAACAAACTGCTTTACCAAGAGGCCTCCTTGAGTCCCTGCATTCTCACATGTTTCTACAAAGTGAGCCACATGTTGCTTAGGGTTTCCTTTGCCATCAAATTGTAAGAACTTGGGGGGTTGATACCCATTTGGCATCCTCATATTATCGACGCGCTTTATATAGGGTTTCGAATATATGAGAGAACTTGTAGAAGAGCCTCCATATTGTGCTCAAATAGTATTCGTTATCATATCCTGCAATTGTTGGATAGATATTGAAGCCATTGAGGTAGAATGTCCGTGTTGAGAAGTGCCTTCACCTCCTCTTCCCTTATCACCCTTAGCATTTTCTCCTTTCAAGGTAAAGCCAGGTGGGCGCTCAAGGCCATGACTTGATTCACTTGAGTCTTCTACCTCCAGCTTGTTCATTAGGGTTGCAATTTTAACGTCCTTTTCTTTAAGTGATTTTGTGAGGAGGATGATCTTTTGTTCCATTTCAGCCATCTTTTCTTCCATGGTAAAGGTGATAGTCATCATTACTGGCATGACCTCTAGATATGATGGAGAAAATGATGAAATAGGATGAGTCAAAGGTACTTCATTCCTTAAGTTTCTCATCACAAGTGAAGAGTTAATAGAAAAGGTCCTTGTTGGGGACAATTCATTACTATTCTCCAAATCTTTCGAGACAGATGAATCCTTATTGGTAGCTTTTCTCTTTGCAAGAAAGTCTAGAGAGATGACAGTAGAAAGCTCGCCCTCTTTGGTTGGTTGAGGTTAAAGTTGATCAAGAGTTTTGGATCAACTGCGAGTGATTGGGCCGACATAATCATCAGCACTAGAGGCCACTGATTTTCGAATATTCTTGCTAGAGGCCATTAAAGTTGGTAGCAAAATGATGTTGAATTTCTTTTGAAGGAGAAAGAGATGAGAGGCAGAGAGGTCCCACCGGGCGTGCCAAAATATGTAGACGACTAAATTTCTAGTTTGAAATAAATCAAACAAGTAAAATAGTTGCACAAATGCGAATTTGTATTGAATATATGTGGTACAATTCTCTGCAATTACAAAAGAGTGATCCTCTGATTCGATCTCCTTGCAAGACTTATTGATTTGGATTTGTGGTAATGTGATTGTGACTTGAACATAAAATATCCTTCAATTTGGTTGAGGGATGGATTGAAGATTGCTGAAACGGAATTACAATGAATCTCCGGCTATGAGCTTGTTAGAAATCCTTTGTTCTTCGCGTTCTTCGTGTTCTTCGTGTGTTCTTCGTCTTCGAAGGTTTATGGTGGAAGTTCTTCGGGGCTTTAGGAGCTTGGATCCGTAGAGCTTCATTGATTTGTGATTTGTTGATGTTTTCAGACACTTTAGGCTTGATTCCCGCAAACTTTTGGATCTAGGCGGATGATTTCTCTTCAAATGTTCTTCGTATTCGAAGTTGAAGTTCTTGGAGGCTTTAGAGCTTGGTTCTGGCAGAGCTTCTAGACTTCTGAGTGGTTCAAATGGCTTGGTGTCCTCCTAAATGTTTTAGGACGGCTTCTATTTATAGGAGTTTTGGGGTGAATGAGCGACACGTGGCGGAGTCTGATTAGTGACACATGTCACAGTCTGATTGGTCTGCTTATGTCATCGCTTACACATGCTCGCCTGATTGTGTCATCGCTTACATGTGCTGGTTGCTTATGTCATCACTTACACGTGCGAGGTTGCTTATGTCATCGCTTGCATGTGCGAGATTGCTTATGTCATCGCTTGCACGAACTGATGCATGATTGGTTCTTGCATGACACTTGGCAAATTTCTGTTGGCTTCTGAACAGTAATAGTAAAACCTAGCACGTGTATATGTGGTACAATTCTCTGCAATTACAAAAGAGTGATCCTCTGATTTGATCTCCTTGCAAGACTTATTGATTTGGATTTGTGGTAATGTGGTTATGACTTGAACACAAAATATCCTTCAATTTGGTTGAGGGATGGATTGAAGATTGCTGAAACGGAATTACAATGAATCTCCGGCTATGTGCTTGTTAGAAATCCTTTGTTCTTCGCGTTCTTCGTGTTCTTCGTGTGTTCTTCATGTTCGAAGGTTTATGGTGGAAGTTCTTCAGGGCTTTAGGTGCTTGGATCCGTAGAGCTTCACTAATTTGTGATTTGTTGATGTTTTCGGACACTTTAGGCTTGATTCCCGCAAACTTTTGGATCTAGGCAGATGATTTGGATGATTTCTCTTCGAATGTTCTTCGTATTCGAAGTTGAAGTTCTTGAAGTTCTTGGAGGCTTTAGAGCTTGGTTCTGGCAGAGCTTCTGGACTTCTGAGTGCTTCAAATGGCTTGGTGTCCTCCTAAATGTTTCAAGAAGGCTTCTACTTATAGGAGTTTTGGGGTGAATGAGCGACACGTGGCGGAGTCTGATTGGTAACATATGTCACAGTCTGATTGGTCTGCTTATGTCATCGCTTACACATGCTGGCCTAATTGTGTCATCACTTACACGTGCTGGCCTAATTGTGTCATCGCTTACACGTGCTGGCTGCTTATATCATCGCTTACACGTGCGAGGTTGCTTATGTCATCGCTTGCACAAGCTGATGCATGATTGATTCTTGCATGACACTTGGCAAATTTATGTTGGCTTCTGAACAGTAATAGTAAAACCTAGCACGTGTATATATGGTACAATTCTCTGCAATTACAAAAGAGTGATCCTCTGATTCGATCTCCTTGCAAGACTTATTGATTTGGATTTGTGGTAATGTGATTGTGACTTGAACACAAAATATCTTTCAATTTGGTTGAGGGATCGATTGTAGATTGCTGAAACGGAATTACAATGAATCTCCAGCTATGAGCTTGTTAGAAATCCTTTGTTCTTCGCGTTCTTCGTGTGTTCTTCGTCTTCGAAGGTTTATGGTGGAAGTTCTTCAGGGCTTTAGGAGCTTGGATCCGTAGAGCTTCACTGACTTGTGATTTGTTGATGTTTTCGGACACTTTAGGCTTGATTCCCGGAAACTTTTGGATCTAGGCGGATGATTTGGATGATTTCTCTTCGAGTGTTCTTCGTATTCGAAGTTGAAGTTCTTAAAGTTCTTGGAGGCTTTAGAGCTTGGTTCTGGCAGAGCTTCTGGACTTCTAAGTGCTTCAAATGGCTTGGTGTCCTCCTAAATGTTTCAGGAAGGCTTCTATTTATAGGAGTTTTGGGGTGAATGAGCGACACGTGGCGGAGTCTGATTGGTGACACATGTCACAGTCTGATTGGTCTGCTTATGTCATCGCTTACACGTGCTGGCCTGATTGTATCATCGCTTACACATGCTAGATGCTTATGTCATCACTTACACGTGCGAGGTTGCTTATGTCATCGCTTACACGTGCGAGGTTGCTTATGTCATCGCTTGCACGAGCTGATGCATGATTGGTTCTTGCATGACACTTGGCAAATTTCTATTGGCTTCGAAACAGTAATAGTAAAACCTAGTAGCAACATATGGTACTTTGTAATTGGCTGCATTTTGTGGACTTGGTAGTGTGACGTGTCAGCTTGTGATAGGTCAGAAATTTTTCTTCTCTACAAATGCCCCCTCAAGACTCGTTCATACACACAATTTCGGAGTGTGGTGTGAGAATGAGTTTCGAAAACAGACTTTTACTCTTGCCTTTTCAAATGAAGTAATTGAAGGTGGCAGAGCTTTCAGCAGGATGAGATAATTTTCGAGGAGTAGACCCACCCATATGAAAGGTTTTGATGAGGCTGAAAAGAGGTCTGCGAGTATTTGAATGTACTTACATGACCAAGCTTTCTCAGCAGAGGTTAAGTTGAAGTAACTTCAGAAGAGTGTTTCTGGATCGTTGGCGGCGATCACATGGTGCAGAAGATGGGGAAGACGTGAGGATGGTGGCTGGGTACAACATACAGAGTCATGGGGATAGCCTCGTGTTTTTAAGAACCGCTGGTGAAGTCATATCAAAAGAGTATACATCGGATTACGGCGAGGCCATGTGGGAAAGTGGTTGAGTGCGCTTGTGTCATCGGTTTACTCAGGTTAAGTTGAGGTAATTTCAGAAGCTTATGGATTCTGGAGATGATGGTGTTGGTGGTGAAGAATAGGGGGATGAAGCAAAGCGAATGGGTGAAACATACGCCACCATGGTACTAGTCCTGTATGTCGGGGACCCTCTGATGTAGGTGTTTCTAGCATATACACCTTTGAAAATGGGAAGACTGTATGTTTGCATGGGGTCTAACAGTAAGTCATTGAAAGTGCGTGTGTAATGGGACCATACTGACAGACGTTAAGTTGAAGTAATTTCAGAAAATTTCATTCTGAAATACTTCAAGTTGAATATAAGTTGGAGTAATTCCAGAAAGTGTGTTTTGAGGTACCAGCAACGATGACCTCTGGATCCCACGCCGATGGGAACATGGAATATGGCTTTGGCAACCATTTACCAACCCCGAAGGCTGAACTCTGATGAGCTGGTGCCCTGGAGGTCGTTTCAAGTGTTGGATGAAAGACAATTTGTAGGATACCCCAACATTTTTTACCATCTTCACTTGCTGCTACTTGTTGGAAAGTTACAGAAAAATGAAAGATGGAGCTAACTTGTGATTCTGGTCCTAAAAACCAGCCAAGTTGCTGTTTGTTTCGAACCGCTGCTTCTGTTGGATGGCCAAAAAATTGGAAAGAGACTACGGGAGACCTGAGATTAGGAACCGATGTCTCTGCTGGACTTGGATTTCCTGGCCAACCAAATCCACGGAAGCATGGAAGGTCGATGCAGGCCCTGTTATGAATAACTTTATGGACAAAGGTGGTTATTAGGTGGAGAAACAAAATTTTTTTGGATCTCAAAACTACAATGATGCTGTGAAGAAGGCTTTTACCGAACCATGAGAGGGTTGATTTCAACCTGATTATGAAACGATATTGGTTGCTAAGTGTTGAGAATGATGAAGCCATAGTGAGAAATGGCTGTGAGAATGAGGACTAGAAAATTTGAAAGAAGCAAATCTTCATTTATGACTCAGTGTGTTTTTCTGGATGAGTTCTTGATGAATCCGACCTTTCTATTTATAGCGAAGAGACGAAGAATGGTGGATGGATAGTTGAGAATGGCGGATGTGAATTTTTGGTGCGACCGGTGGATGAGAATGGTAGGATGGAGACCGGTAGGGAACGAAAATGGTAGGTGAGAGAGATGAAGAATGGTAGGTGGGAATGTTTGGCACCGAAAGGGGAATGGTAGGTTGGAATGTTTGGCATCGAAAGGGGAATGGTAGGTTGGATGGGTGACCTGATGTAATTTCAAATTCAAGACACACTTGTGAGAGTTCATCTGTACTTTGAAAGAGAAGCCTTGATGAAGTCTGGAGAATAACCTTGAGGGGATCCAAACTAAATGGATGAATCTCAAATCTTGATCTTGGGAGTTTAAGTTTTGGACATTGTCAGTACTTTGGAGAGGTGGGTTAGATTGGTGACTTCCAAGTCGCAAAAAACTAAGCAAGACAAGTTTGGCTTGAAAATCTTAACTTTGGGTCGAATTCAACACAAAAATCAACTAGCTTGGAATTGAGTTATTTGTGCAATTTTTGAGTCTCAAATGATGGAACGAACTCGAAAATTGGAATGTACACGAAAAATTGAGCAAGATAGGTCCATCTTAAAAATTTTGACTTTTGGTTAACATTTACGCAAAAGTCAACTTTTTAGAAATTGGTCGTTTGCACAATTTCTAAGCTTCGAATGAAGAAACGGATCCCAAAATCGGAATGTACTCGAAAAACTGAGTGGGACAGGTCCGTCTTGAAAATTTTGAATTTTTGGTCAAAGTCAAAGATTTAACTTGGTCAAAGCCTTTTTTTTTTTTTTTTTTCTTCGACAGTACGAACCGGGTCAGATCTTCGGGTCGGTCTGGTCAAACGGGTCATATTTATGGGTCGGTCAAACCGGGTGAGATGACGTCATCCATGACGTCATGCAACTGAGGCGCGTGCCAGGGGAGAAGCCCGTGACAGCGCGTGGCGCGTAGGAGAGAAGCCCGGCGCATGTGAGTGTGTGAGGACTGAGGGAGGCACGTGGGAGCGCGTGAAACAGGGGCTGTTACCGTCGGATTTTCTAGCGGCGCGTGGAGGCACGTGTGAACTCTTTTGATCACGAAATTTTCGGGTCGTATTGCTAGATGGGTGGTTTTGCTACAACAATATGACATCGCATATGTCCCACAAAAAGCTGTCAAAGGACAGGCATTGGCAAATTTCTTGGCTGATCACCCAGTTCCATCTGATTGGGAGTTCTCTGATGATTTCCCGGATGAAGACGTTTTTTACATTGAAGTAATGCCACCATGGATGATGTTTTTTTGATGAGGCTGGACGTCGAGAAGGAGCAGGGGCAAGTGTAGTGTTTGTTTCTCCACAACGGCAAATACTTCTGTTCTCGTTCTCATTAAGCGAACTTTGCTCTAACAACGTAGCTGAATATCAAGCATTGATTATTGGTCTACAAATGGCCATTGAAATGAGCATATCGCAACTTGAGATCTTTGGGGACTCCAAATTAGTTATCAACCAAATCTTGGATCAATATGATGTCAAGAAGGAAGACCTCATCCCCTATTGCCAATATGCGAAGAAGTTGTTAACAAATTTTGAGGCCATCACATTGGAGCATATACCAAGAAAAGAGAATAGACAGGCTGATGCTTTAGCTAATTTGGCTACCGCCTTGGCATTATCCCAAGAAGAGACCACCAAAGTTGCTATTTCCCAGAGGTGGGTGGTACCTCTCGTGATTGAAGAAGAAGAAGAAGAGCAAGCCAACGTCATTTCGGTATGCCTTGTTGAAAAAAAAGATTGGCGACAAGCGATCATTGAATACCTTCAACATGAAAGACTCCCAGATGATAAACACCACAAGACTGAAGTTCGGCGGAGGGCTGCTCGATTCATTTACTATAAAGACACTTTCTTCCGCCGTTCATTTGATGGATTGTTTCTCCGTTGCTTAGGAGAAGAGGAGGCTAAACAAGCCTTAGAGGAGGCTCATTCTGGAATATGTGGCGCACATCAGTTGGGTCCTAAGTTACATTACAAGAACAAACGAATGGGTTACTATTGGCCTACAATGGTGCAAGATTCCATGGAGTGCGCTAAGAAATGCGAAGCTTATCAGTATCACGCAAACTTTATCTACTAGCCGCCAGAACCTCTGCACCCAACTGTAGCTTCTTGGCCTTTTGATGCATGGGGGCTTGATGCGATAGGACTATTACCAAAGTCATCTGGTGGCCATTTGTACATCTTGGTTGCAACTGATTACTTCTCGAAGTGGGCGGAAGTTGTACCCCTCAGGGAAGTGAAAAAAGAGACAGTAGTTAATTTCATTCGAACTCATTTAATCTATCGATATGGTGTCCCTCGTTATATCATAACTGATAATGGGAAACCGTTCTACAATAGGTTGATGACGGAACTATGCGAGAAGTTTGAGTTTAAACAATACAACTCCTCCATGTACAATGCCACGGCAAATGGACTAGTTGAAGCATTTAACAAGATGCTTGGCAGTTTGTTGAAAAAGGTGGTCTCTAAGATGAAGCGAGATTGGCATGAACGAATCGGAGAAGCATTATGGGTATATCGAACAACATTTCGAACGCCTACTCAAGCAACGCCATATTCTCTTGTCTATGGAGTGGAAGCTGTCCTTCCATTGGAACGTCAAATCCCATCATTACGGATTGCCATTCAAGAAGGATTGACTGGAGAAGAAAATGCCAAGCTCAGATTGCAAGAATTAGAGGCACTTGATGAGAAAAGGCTCGAGGCCCAACAACGCCTTGAGTGTTATCAAGCTCGTCTTTCAAGCGCTTTCAATAAAAAAGTTAAACCAAGATCATTCCAAGTTGGTGACTTAGTCCTCGCTGTTCGAAGATCTATCATCACAACTCATCGTACAGGCAATAAGTTCACTTCAAAATGGGATGGCCCTTATGTTGTGCAAGAAGTCTACACCAATGGAGCTTATAAATTGATTGATAATGATGGTGTAAGGATCGGCCCCATCAATGGGAAGTTCCTCAAACGCTTCTATGCTTGAAAGTCGAGGATTGCTCCTTGGTAAGAGTTTAAACTGCCCACTGTAATACTGCAAGGGTACATGATGTCTTCCCATTACCTTTGAAAGCATACCAATAAAGAGGAATTAATCCCACTCTATGTCACCAATTGCTAGTGTGGCGTAGTGGTTGGATGCCCAAGTCGCCCTTGAGAGGTCTCGGGTTCGATTAGTGGTGATACCCACTATTACACACTGAGTCCCCCTTTTTGTAAAAAAAAAAACAAAAAACAAAAAAAAAATTAAAAAAAAAAAACCATTTGAACTACGTAATGACTTGATCCCTCTCGAGGGTACGTAGGCAACTTAGCATCTTTTGCTGAGTTCAGTCACGCACTAAAAAAAAAATTATCAAGTTATGAAAAAAAAAGAAAAAAAAAGAAACAAAGAAAAAGAAAAAAAAAAAAACAAAGAAATCATCCAAAAAGAAAAATATCAAAAAAAATCATCAAAAAAAAATAAAAAAAAAAAAATATATATATATATATATAGAACTACGTGATGACTTGATCCATCTCCGGGGTACGTAGGTAGCTTGGTACTTGTCACTAAGTTCAGTCACATGAGAAGAAGAAGGATTGTTAGTCTGGCTTGAAAAATTTTGCAATGGTTGTCAATATGCTTTAAGGCCCTTTGGTCAGTAAGACATTACTTGAAGGTAGTCAACTACTCAGTAGGGTGATCGAAGATCGTTGTAGTCGAAGATAAAGACTGCAAGGAGTTGATGTTGCTTAGCTATCCTTGAAATAATGATGAACATAAGTTGATTCTTGGTTGTGGAGCAAAATAAAATCTTCAACCACTTTTGCAAATAAAATCTTCAACCACTTTTGCAAGTAATGAAGTCTGCATGGCTAAGCAACAAATATCCTTCAAAACTCCTATATGAAGTCTACATGGCTAATCCATCCCTCAACCAAATATCCTTCAATTCGGTTGAGGGATGGATTGAAGATTGCTGTAACGGAATTACACACTGAGCCCCCCTTTTTGTAAAAAAAAAAAAACAAAATAAAAATTAAAAAAAAAATTAAAAAAAAAAAAACCATGAGGGATGGATCGAAGATTGCTGAAACGGAATTACAATGAATCTCCAGCTATGAGCTTGTTAGAAATCCTTTGTTCTTCGCGTTCTTCATGTTCTTCATGTGTTCTTCGTGTGTTCTTCGTCTTCGAAGGTTTATGGTGGAAGTTCTTCGGGGCTTTAGGAGCTTGGATCCGTATAGCTTCACTGATTTGTGATTTGTTGATGTTTTCGGACACTTTAGGCTTGATTCCCACAAACTTTTGGATCTAGGCGGATGATTTGGATGATTTCTCTTCGAATGTTCTTCGTATTCGAAGTTGAAGTTCTTGAAGTTCTTGGAGGCTTTAGAGCTTGGTTCCGGCAGAGCTTCTGGACTTCTGGGTGCTTCAAATGGCTTGGTCTCCTCCTAAATGTTTCAGGAAGGCTTCTATTTATAGGAGTTTTTGGGTGAATAAGCGACACGTGGCGGAGTCTGATTGGTGACACATGTCACAGTCTGATTGGTCTGCTTATGTTATCGCTTACACGTGCTAGCCTGATTGTGTCATCGCTTACATGTGCTGGCTGCTTATGTCATCGCTTGCACGTGCGAGGTTGCTTATGTCATCGCTTGCACGAGTTGATGCATGATTGGTTCTTGCATGACACTTGACAAATTTCTGTTAGCTTCTGAACAGTAATAGTAAAACCTAGCAGCAACATGTGGCGCTTTGTAATTGGCTGCATTTTGTGGACTTGGTAGTGTGACGTGTCAGCTTGTGATAGGTCGGGAATTTTCCTTCTCTACATGGGTTTTGTTTTGATTATTTATTTATTTTTATTTAGGTCTTTTTAAGGTATGATGTTTGGGGGATATTGGGCTTTTGCCCTTATTTTATAAAAAATCTAGTACGATGTCCTTGTTTTGAAACTATTTAGGTATATGTCCCTATTTTAGTACTCGATTTAAAAAAAAAAAAATCGAGTTACAAGTGGAACTCTACATTAGCAACGTTGAGTTGTACGCATATTTTGCCACTTAATTTAAAAATAAAAATAAAAATTAAGTGAATTCGACATTGCTAAAGTCGAGTTTCAATTTAAAATTTACATATAACTCGATTTTGAGAATATCAAGTTTTAAAAACAAAGACACGGACCTAAATAGTTTCAAAACAATGATATATTGCTGTTATTTTTGCAAAATAAGGGCAAAAGCCCAATATCCCCATGATGTTTGGTGGTTGATTGGTTGAGTTGATATATGCTTGATTGTGTAGTGTGATGCTGGATCTTATTTGGTTGATCTTGGTTTGATCATTTGATGTAGTGAGATTTTTGTTTTTAAATGATTTAATTTTTTTTTCCCCAAATAAGACTGTTTATGGTTTTGGAAAATTGATACAATGGTTTAGTAAGATTCTTTTTGAATGGTTCTTAACTACATCTACATGGTTGTGTAAGTCCTTTGGATATACTGGTTTGAGCTTGAGAGTGAGTGAGAGAGGGTTTATGTTCTAGGCAAGGAATAGAGTGAAAGAAATAGATAATATAAATGAAATAAAAAATTTGTTTAAGCGATTAAACAAATAGACGTTAGTGTTTAAGGACTAAATTGGTCATTTTTTAAAACTTTTGAATGTGCTTGATATTATCCCAATCCTCAGGGTAAGTTGTTGTAATTTACCACACAACCCCCCCCCCCCCCTCCCCCCCCCCCCCCCCCCCCCAAAAAAAAAATTATCAAGTGAAGAAGTCATAAAACGTTATTGGATTTATTAGTCTTTTGGCATTTTCTTTTAGTTCTAGAAAATAATCTTTCCAATATAGAATTAATTTAGATTTAGCAGCAGCAGCAGCAACAACAACAACCCAAAAAAAAAAAAAAAAAAATGTTAATACGGAGTATACGTAATGCATGACACCTTTTCATGACTGCAGAATTTGAGAAATTCAAAAGTTGCACAGATTCGAATGAGGTATAGAGTATAGAGATTAGTTTGGCGCCAACTGATGTTGAATTCTGTACCGTCAAGGATTGAAAAGTATCTCAATTTGACCGCGCATTCGTTTGGACGACTCTAACGAGAAATTATTGCCACTAGATGAAATTTCTTCATAAAATCTAAACCGATTCGAAGTCTGAAAAAATTATTGGATAATTCGTGAGTACACTCCCAAATTACCCAATGACAATTCCTAAGCTTGATCAATCCAACCTAAATTCTTCCCTTTTTTTATTTTTTTTTTTATTTTTTTAATTATTTATTTTTACTTCTCTTTTCATACATTTCTTCATACAACGCGGCCACCATCTCCTCTTCATGATCATGATTTGATTTGATCGCCCACCTTTCCCATCACATTCTCATCCTCGGATTATTATTATTATTACTATTATTATTATATCTAAGTTTTCGGTCATTCAAAGGTTCATTTTGTTGAAGTATTAAAGGGTTTTTTATTTTTTTTATTTATTTTTTATTTTTTATTTATTTTTTTGAGAAGGAAGTATTAAAGGCTTGGTTCTTCTTCTTACGTTTTTTTAGAGGGTGAGCATTTGCATCACTAAATTGGTGGCATAACTGTTTATGACTAATTCGTTTTTAAGGGAGTCTTATGAATATTGCCAAATTTTGACCTTTCATTAGACAGTCTCATTTTCTCAAGTTGGACTTTTGTTTATAAAATTTCTAAGCTTGAAGAGTAGTTAAAATGTTCATTTTCCAGACTTTCACAGCGTTATGTGGTAGGAAAGCCTAATGAGCATTGCTTGCACCATGTTCATGTTGTCATGGGTTACTCTAGGACTATTGTTTTGGCTGGTTTAGCCCTAAGGTAAGATTAAATTCTGTACGATGCAAGGGCTTCCTTTGTAACGACATTATTGTTGCACTTTAGTTGTTTGATAAAATTCTTATTTGAGAATTTGTTCAGTTCTAAGCCAATTTATTTAGCAGAAAAAATGGACAATATGAGTTGTGTGGAAGAGAAATAAATTATGATCAAAACCAAGATACTAGATGCCCAAGCGCAGCCCAACTCTTGCTAGATTTTGATGCGACCTTGACAAAAGAGAAGATTTTAGGATAGGAATAACCCCACCAGGGCCACCACTCTTACATTCATTAGTGCCAGAGGCTCGCTGTAGCTGAAGACCAGGTTTGAGATTTAAACAACTTATGAAAAACAAAAATAAATATAGATAAGGATCAAACTCAGAACATTCTGCCATTATCTATTATTCCAAGAGTTTAAGCTGTTAGAATATGTTAAATTTAATAAGTTAACCACACAATTCTCACAAATACATATAGCATAATTTGTTAACCATTACATTTCAATATCACAATGACTTAGAACAACATTCAACACAAAATTCAAAAGCTACTTGGTTATGCATTCTGGCTGCTTAGTCCAAGTAAGTTATGTATTCAATACAACATTCAACTAAACATTTATTGAATAGCATGCTCCAATTAATTAGATATGACAAATCCTGTTCCGGTCCCAATTGTTTAAGATTGATCAGAAATGATAAATCTACCTATAGAAAATGGAGGTGCTGACGGTTGAGGAAGGCTTATTGATTTGCTTGCAAGCATGGAAATGACCGCTTTGATAGGCCACAATCTGAATGACCTCTTGTGATTAAACCAATTAATTAATTAGCCAAGTTATTAATTAATCAATTTATCATGCAATTGCCTGGAAGCACAAACAAATTACCAAATAACTAATATGCAGCGGAAAATAAATGACACGGTGATTTGTTTACGAATGGAGAAAAATCTCGCGGCAAAAACCCCACCGGGTGATTTTTAGGTCACCACTCCCGAAACTCCACTATTTGATATCAAGCGGTTACAAGTAAAGGAATCCTAAGTACCTTACCAACCTATAGTTGAACCCTTACCCCAATACCCAATTGGACTTGATCTGTAGCGATAGTTCCCACATTTGATGCACGGCTCCCAAGTACGTGACTAACTAATGTGCGGATCCTAGTACGCGACTTCAGAACACCAACTTAAGGAAGAAAGGTTGGCTGCAAAGTTCTTTAGTTCATCCTACACGATGAAGATCAGGAAGATGCTTGGTCACAAAACCCTATGGTGCAAATACACAGCAACTTTTTCAAAGAAGATGAACTAGGTCAAGAATTTCGTCTTTTGATCACAATTTGCTTGAACAGAGATTGCTCAATGAATTTGCAACTTGTGTCACACTTGACGGCTCTTAAAACAATCATTTTATATGTTTAGGGTTTGGAGAAAAGAAGGCCCAAAAACATATTCACGGATCCCAAGAAAATCAGATCAGAAAATCTTAATTTTTAAATCTCGACAGATAGCAGGTGTCGAGGTAGCTATCGAGCAGGTGTCGAGCTTTAATGAAATTGCACTTCAGCTTGCTTTTTCTTAGACAGACTTGATGACTTCAACACTTGACCTTGAAACCTTGTTTTTTGAAGTATTAAAAACACCTAGAACTATCCAATTACAAGTAGAGTAATTTTTGTCAAAGGATTAGCTAATTTACATAAATAAGTGATATATGTTCTTAACAAGTGAAAACACATATGTCCTAACACGTTTGACATTATAGGTCTATGATTTGGATCTTCTTGAACACATGACAATGCAATATGAATCAATTTCAGTGCCTCACTTATTTGACGAGAAAAAAAAATGAGCCGTGTGGCAAGGAAAAAAAAAATTCAATTACGCTTTCATTTTTAATTTTAGCTCTATTGGCTATTGAGCTTTACTGAGCCATGGCTTCCTTATATTTTGCAAGCTACACAACGGTGCTTATAGCCTTATACATTACTACATTACCTAAGAAAAAAAAAACTGACAATAGTGATTATTCTGTTCCTTTTATTTGATATAAGTATTATACTCATGAAATGCATGACTTAATAAAATTAAAAAATAATATCACCGCACACCCTTGGTACGATAATCACTCTACAAGTATAAGTGCTGATGAGATGTGGAGGGCAAGGGCCGGGGTTAAAGTCTCCAGGAGGGAGTTTCACACACATATACACTTAGATTAGGCTAGAATAGAATTCTATCTTGTATAAAAAAAAAATTAAAAAAAATTATTTTTTTATAATATAATTAAATTTAATAACAAATAAAATAGTAAAAATATTTTAAAAATTATGGCAAGTTTTAATTTCTAAAAGCTCTTCGTAGTAAAATTGTAAGTTTTATATTATGGCAAGTTTTATTTAGGACACTTAAAAATCTTTCCATTATACTTGCTAACATGTAGAGTAGTAGAAGTGCTAACCATATATAAATTTCTTGCATATATACCAAAAACAAATTCCATAAATTACAAAATATGAGTATTTAGAGTTTCTAGACTAGAATGTAAATATAAAAGATGTTGCCAAAAGTGAGGAAATAATCAACATAATCAATTAAGGACACCAAATCAAAGATGAATTGCATTATCTAAAATGTTTTATAAAAAAATCATAGAATTTAAGCTATAATTGAACTACGTCAGTACCTCGACCTTCTAGGGTCCACACTCAAATATTGTATTGCAATGTAAATGTAAAAGTTAAAATATGTAAATACATACTTGCAAGGTTGTAAGTAGAAGAAGAGACAAATAGAGGTTGTAGGCAGAAGAATAGAGAAAAAGAATTGTATTGTAGGTATACATTATAGATTATTTATTTTATATATATATATATATATATTCACATTGAAGAAGTTGATATAAACAAAATGTCTAATGTTAGTTGAATAGATTTTATAAAATACCTTTTTGATCAAGTGTGCTTCGTTGTTGTTAGGTTGCTATTTTCTTTTACATGTAGTATTATATTCTTTTTTTTTTTTTTGGGCTATTTTCTATTTACATATAGTAATATAATTATAGGAGAAGAAGATAAAAAAAAAATTATACCTATTTAAAAAAAAAAAAAATCTAAAACATGTAGTTGTGTACTACTTCTAAAAAAATAAAACGTATATGTACTAATTATTAATCATTAATTATCATTCTATTATAATTAAAAAAAGCGGTACTATTTCCTATTTTTATACGTGCCTTTGTTTTTGTTATTAAACATTAGGGTTTAAGATTTTTTTATTGTTGTTTTTTTTTAATTAAGATTTTTTTTTCAACTTATATATTATAATAATAAAATGATTAGATCTCTTAGCTTGGAACTGCTGGGGGTTTGGACCACTGTGCAGTTGATCAGAGCTTGGTGAATTAATCCAAGCAAAAGATCCTTGGATAGTTTTCTTGTTTGAGCCTAGTTGACGAGAAAAGGATGGAGTGGGTTCGTGATAAGATTAAATATGATGGTCTGTTTACTGTGTCCAATGAGAATAAGGGGGGGGGGGGGGGAGGTTTGGCGATGCTATGGAAAAATAATGTTAATGATGGGTTGATAGTTTTTCTAATTATCATATTGATTTATTGTTCATGGTGGGTCTACAGATGCATGAAGATTTACAGGTTTTATGTGAGCCAGATACAAGTATCAGAAACGAAGGATGGAATATGTTGAGGATGTTAAGCTTGAAACCAAAGTTATCGTGGCGTTGTATGGGTGATTTTAATGAATTACTTCATGTGTAGGAAAAGAGGAGCAGTCAACCAAGGGCGCACAGTCTTATCAATCTTTCAGGGATGTTTTAGATCATTGTGGCTTATGGACTTGGGGTACTCAGGTCCAAATTTTACATGGCATGGTCATCGGCGAGGGGAGCTAATTTGGGAGAGGTTGGATCGGGGGGTGGCAAACTATGAGTGGTTTTCTCGGTTTCTTACAGTAGAGTTCGGCATCTAAATTTTTCACTTCGATCACCGCCCAATTCTTCTTTCTTTAGATTCCAATGGTGAAAATCAAAGGAGGAGGAGGAAGCCGTTCGTTCCGAGGCAATGTGGCTGACTGATCCAAACGCAATGGGGTTTTATCCAGGCATGGGCTTGTAATGTTGAGGGCTCACCAATGGCTGTGGCTACCAAGAAAGTGGCTAAGTGTAAGAAGATGTTAAAGGCATGGAAAGGGACCGTTTGGGAATGTTTTACAAAAAATAAAGAAGACTAAGGAGTTGCTTTGGAGGGTTGAGAAGGAGGCAGTCAGATCTGGGAGGGTGGATGAGGTGAAGAGGTTGAAACTAGAGTTGACTGATTTGTGTTCAAAAGAAGAGAAAATGTGGCATTAGAGGGCTCGGCTTCAGTGGTGCAATGTGGAGATCAAAACACAAAGTTTTTTCACGGTTTGGCAACTCAAAGAAAGCAAAGAATTTCATAAGGGATTGAGGGATGCATGGGGTACTTGGCATGAGATGAGGACAAATTTCGGTTTGCTTACTTCCTCTATGCTGAATTATTTACTTCCTCTAACCCCATGATTTAGACCTGTATTGGATGGTGTCCAAAGTGTGGTGACCGAAGACATAAGGGTTGAATTAGCTAAACCGTATATAGTGGAAGAAGTTGAATTTGCAATTAAAGAAATGGCTCCCTTAAAAGCTCCAGGTCCAAATGTAATGCCCCTGTTGTTCTACCAAAATATTGGAGTGAGGTTGGTATGGATATTTCTCAGGCATCTTGTCTAGTTTAAATTAGGTTTTTGTTAAAATCCATTAATCATACATTTATTACTTTAATTCCTAAGGTTCAAAATCCTGAGCGAGTGATTGATTTCAAACCTATAAGCTTGTGCAATGTGATTTATAAAATTATCAGTAAGGTGATTGCAAATCATCTGAAGCCTTTTTTGAATTCTATTATTTCAGAAGCCCAAATGTTTTTACTGCTGGTAGATTAATTGCTGATAATATTCTTATAGCCTCTGAGTCCCTTCATCATATGAAAACTACTTATACGGGGAAAACAGGTTTTATGGCTCTTAAATTAGATATGAGTAAGGCCTATGACAAGGTGGAATGGAGGTTTCTTGAACAAATTCTCTTATGGATAGGTTTCCAAGAGTCTTGGGTGGCTTTGATCATGGAGTATCACAACTATGTCCTATTCCATTTTGGTGAATGGTGAGCCTAAAGGTTTGATTAAGCCTTCTAGAGGTTTGAGACAAGGAGATCCCCTTTCACCCTATTTGTTTCTATTTTGTGCTGAGGGGTTGAATGCCATCATTAGGGGAGCAGCATTGAAGGGGGAAATTCAAGATTTTTCCTTATGTAAAAAGGGGCCTAAGATTACTCACATTTTCTTTGCAGAGATTGCTTGTTGTTTTGCAGGTCAACTTTGGTGGAGTGTGAGAAAATACAAGAACTTCTGTCTTATTATGAAGCTCCTCGGGGCAAATGATCAACAAAAATAAGACTACCTTATTTTTTAGTGGTAATACTATGAGCAGATGCAATAAGCTATTAAGTTATATCTACAGGTTCCGACAATACAACATTATGAGAAGTATTTGGGGCTCCCTTCGTTTGTGGGGTGAGGAAAGAAAGCATGTTTTACCCAACTTAAGGAAAGAATTTGGGCCAAAATGCAAGGGTGGAAGGAAAAGCTTTTGTCTCAAGCTGGGAAGGAGGTGATGATCAAGGCGGTGGTTCAAGCTATTCTCACATATTCTATGAGTGTATTCAAGCTCTCGGTTGGTCTATGCAAAGATATTAAGCCATGATCCGAAAGTTCTGGTGGGGCCAAAGTAATGCTAAGAAAATTCACTGGGTTAAATGGAGGACGCTTTGTTCTTCAAAATCCATGGGTGGTATGGGTTTTAGAGAGATACAAAAATTTAATAATGCTTACTTGCTAAACAGGTGTGGAGGTTGCTTCATCAATAGGATACACTACTATTCAAGGTTTTTAGTACTAAGTATTTTCTGTTTGGGAATATACTTGAAGGTAATGTCCATCCTCGATGTTCTTATGCATGGCGAAGCATTTCACAAGCGCGTGATGTCATTAATAAAGGCATTGATCTCTTCTCTACCCTTCTCCTTTGCCCAAAACCCAACTATGAAAATCAAACCCGATAACTATTTCTCCCCTTCCTCTCTCTTCTCTAATCTGAAAATCAAACGCTCTTTTTTTTCAATTTAAAATTTTAAAATTGATTAATAATAAACTAATACTAGTGAGTGATAGAAAGGATTCTATAAAATAAAAAAATTTTGAGTGATAGAAAGAGCTACACGCCTAGGTTTATTGTGAAATATTAAAGGTAAAACTACTGCTTGATTTTAAACAACGGGAGAACTTTTAAACTATGGGAGAACTTTTTAACTATCTTATATTTGAGGGAGGCGGGGAAGGAGGAGAAGTTATGCAATCCTCATGAAGGACCACATCAACAATAACCAATAATTCTCTACTCCAGAATATAATGTCATGTGTCCAATTTAATGAGTCATTATCTAATCACGCCCTTTCAAATAATAAAATAAATAAAACATCTCAATTATTTCATTATTTCCTGAGACTCAAATATTCTGATCCATCAACTTCAATCCATCGCCTTCCTTCTATAATTGCCATGGCTGTTGGGTACAATTTTTTATTATTATTATTTTTATGGGAGGAATTATTTTGTATTAGTTCACTATATATAATAAGTAAAAACTGTACACTACTTGAGCTCAAGATACAGATAACAATAAGATAGGCCCTACGAACTATGGAAGAAGGCTTTCTTCATGAACATATGCTTATGTTTATTTTTTTGATGAATATCATATGGTTATGTTTTGGTTGATTATCCATAAGACATAACATGTTTACGGGAAATTCTGGGCCACGTGACTAGAAAAAATGAACAACTTATAAAAGATTTTGTTAACAAATGCTCTAATAAGAATATTCGTTTAGGAAATATTTTTCAAAACCTTAAAAAAAAAGAAAAATGAATAACTGATTTTTTGACAATTTTTTGTATATTTCATAAAAGTTCTTTAAATACTCCCTAAAAATATTCATTACAAATATCTTAAGAGCAACTGTTAACAAAACTATTTATAAAAGCCATAAGCTTTGTGGACAATAGATCTCCTTTTGTTGAACATTGACTTCCTTACTTAAGAGCGCTGGTCGTGCATGCTAGCGTTATTATTAAATGGCAACATAATTAAGTAACTTGGATGAAATTATTCAGTGCATAGCTTCCTCTACTTCACGTGCGAATCCTGTTTACATGAGATCTATATTTATTCTTTTGATAAATTTAAACCTAAGAAACAAAGGGAAAGCAATCAGCGCTACAAACATCATCAATAGCAGTAGCATTGGCTGCAGCATTGTACATATTACTAGTTCAGCAAAACTTTCAACTCAAAAAACACTTGCTAAATTCTAAATTGTCTCTGATCAAGGATGAAATTAGATCAGCTCATTTGGTTTCTATATTTATTTGAAAGGGGATATATATATAGTACATCTCATATATCAAAAAAGTGATTGCTTTTTTAAGTTAATGACCACCCATTAACTATTGGATCTTGTTATTCCAACATTTGATATTTCAACATTTAGAGTTTATTGAAAAAGATTATAAAAAAAAAAACATTTGGAGTTTGTAATTATGTTGGTTTAAAATTTTTTTTCTTTTATAGATATGATAATATTTTAACTTATGACGTTCACTTTATGAATACTCTTTATTATAAGGCCAACATACCAACTGATTTTTAATGTAGAAAAAGTTTAAACTTGTTAAGTTAATTGGAACCGTAGTTTCCTAAAAATTTAAATAAGCAAATAATTTGAAGAGTAAAAATTGTAACTTAAAGTTAAAACCTTATAATTTGAGTTTATGTAACAAATTAAACCCTTTAACCATGAGGTTTTATCAATAAACAAATTATACCTCTGCCTATTTAAGTGAAATAATACTGTATTTGATTTATATATATATATATATTAATGGTTAATTTATTATTTCTGAAATCTAAATATTTAATTTCTTTCAAAACTAATAGAAGTAATTTGTTCAAAACTATAAGGTTCAATTTGTTACACCGAAAAATTTTAGGATTCAAAGTGGGCTAAACTTGTGTACAATTACACATTACCTTAAGTTTTATTTCTTAGGTTTCTTTTTTAAAATTCTATCATGTGGCTACATAACTAAAAAAATACTTTTATTTCATAAAAAAAATGATACATAACAGAATTTTAAGAGAGAAACCTAAAGAATAGCACATAAGTATTATACATAAGTCTTGCCCATTTAAAATATAAATTTTCAAAACTATAAATAAAAAAATTAAAATGAAATATCCTTTAGTGGCTAGGAATTTATTAGATTTTTTTTTTACATAAAAATTTACCAGAAAATTGATTTATTTCATAATAGATGATTTTATGGTACCGCAAGATTTAATTCTACCAAATTTGATAGAATCTTTTGAATTTGAGTAATGCTAGATGCAAAGCCTTTTTTTCAACCACAGAATTGACAAATTATTTTCGGCCGTTCCCATCTGGATTATACTATTATTAAGAAATTGATACCGAGATAATTTTGAAATATTATGTGAAAATTTGCGGTTTTAAATTAAACCAATGTACAAGGCATGTACAGTTAAACTTTTCTCTCAATTAAAGTAAAAGAAAATTTCATTCAACCAAAAAAAAAAAAATTCTAATTGCCTATAGAGACAACGAATTTAACCAAATTCTATTAAACAGTACTAATTAAACTGAAACAACCAAAAAGCAAAATTAAACAAGATCAAATTCTACTGAGCTTAATTATTGAAACTGTATTGGATTGTGCTACCAAATAAAGGCTCGAGTCGTGGTACCAAGAATTTTATTTTCTTTAGATACAACAAATCATTCAACATGTTGCTGGTTAACCAATTGGTGTAAATGTGGCTTCTTAATTTTAGTTTCTATAAAACACTAACGAGGTATAACTCAGTAATTGAAGCCTCATTTGCTGAGTGTTGGACATAGCTTCCTTTGGAATGATTGGACCTTGAGATGTCTGATTCAAAGTTACTGTGCATAAAGAATGCAGGTTAATTGTGATGGTACTGGAAGAGTGATAGAGTAGCTATTAAGCATAAGAACAGTCATAGCCATGGTTGGCCTATCAGTTGCTCTCTCTTGAACACATATATAGTAAACTAATGTGGATACATCTCATTATTTCAGTTATTGAGCTATGTTTTAATGTGGGATCAATAATATTAATATGTGAAACAGTGCCCTCCCTCCAATTTTTCCACGCCTGCAAGATACAATTCAATGGGCAGACATTATATCAGTGAAAACTATTCTATGAGCAAATGCGGAAGCAAACATTATATCAATTATTGGGCAATGTCTTAATGTGGGGTCTATAATATGTGAAGCAGTTCCGTCCTCCAATTTTTCCATGCCTGCATATAATTAATAGGAAGACGTAAAATCAAAGAAAACTATTCTATGAGCAATTTACCCTTAACTGTAGTGTAGTTGCAATGTCCCCCAAACTACGAGGAAAAAAATAATAATAATATATATTCTAACTGAAAAATTGGTTATAAGAGTTGTATCCATTAATTGTATTAGGAAGTCTGTCAATGTTAACCAAAAAAAAAAAAAAATCAAACTTCCATCATTTACTTGAAAAAAATTTGACTTTTCCATTAAATTTGATGGAGTTTCTAACAAAAAAATGGGTAAGGGAGGAACATTGCTTAGTTTTGAAATTTAAGGAAATTAAACAATTCAAATACATCATATATAAGAGGGGAAATGCACTTAATTGCAACTTTTATTTTTCTAATTTCATGTGTATGTACTAATACTACACTCAAATAAAGGGAAGTGTACTAAAATCGATTAACTTATAAGGTCCTCCACATTTTCTCCATTTTGAAAACAATTGTTCTTTAGTCCACTCAATATTTTCAATACTAACACATCAAAACTAAAAACATTAAACTTTATTGAAAATTGTCTATGCATTGCATATTCTAGAACCATATATCCACTACATGATCAGCATTAATAATATTAGTTGATGTTATTTCCAAGAAAGAAAATAGAAATTAGCTCTCCGCTCTCAAGATACTTACTACGTCCTCACAATTCTACTTGTGTTCTCTTGAGTTTGATCTAGTAAAAACAATTTTGCTATGCCAAAGTCTGAAATATTGGGATTCAGTTCTTTGTCTAAAAGTATGTTGCTAGTTTTAAGATCAAGATGAATAATTCGTAGCCGAGAATCTTCATGAAGGTATAGAAGCCCTCGAGCAATACCTCCTATGATTTTGTATCACTTTTCCCAATTCAAATGTACACGCTTGATGGGATCTGTGTAACACATCAAACATAGATTTAGTTAAATAAAATATGTCAGATGTATTTTCAAACAAGACATGTATCCTAAAAGAAAATTTATGAACACAACTTGATAAAGAGAAGTGCAAACATACCTAATAGGAAGTGATCAAGGCTTGTATTTGGCACAAACTCATATATCAAAAGCCTTTCATTCCGCTCCATGCAAAACCCAGAGTCTAACTAAATTACGGTGCTGAAGTTTGACAACCAATAGAACCTCAATTTTAAATTCTAGATCTCTTTGTCCAGAATTTGTTTATAGCCTTTTTACCACGATAACTTGTCCATTATAGAGCATACCCTGATGATATATATAAGAATAAATTCTTGCAATCATATGGGAATTAGATATTTTTAACCAGTAATGGTACATTTTTTTGTCCATGATATTATACTATATAATTACCTTGTAAACAGCCCGAATCCACCTTTTCCAAGCTTATTTGCTTCAGAAAATCATCTGTTGCAACACTAATAGTGCTAAAGTCGAATTACAAGGATTCCACTCTTCGAATTTCATCATCAACATCTTTACACAAGGAACAAGTCAATACTTACATTAATCAATCAAGTTCATTATTTAAGGACTATTTAAAATACATACGCGTACCATACTAATGATAGAAATGGTTTTTTTTTTTTTTTTTTTTCCAATTTTTTTAATGGAAGTCAATTCTTGACAGAAAATTTTGATTCAGCGTTACTAGATGGGAGCTCAGTACCTTCAATTTAGGATTATGTTCCTCATTCCTTTTTCTTTTCTTTTTTTGGGAAATTGTGGGAAGTTGTCCAAGTAGTATCAATGAATTGTAATCCCAAAATTATTCCTAGGACCCATGGAAATATTTCCATCGATCAATTAGGTACGCATATTTAATTTGTTATTTCCTAGCCGATCGATATACACAACGCCTAGCTAACTTTTTGAATAACCTATTACAAAACCAAATTTTCACTTACTTTCTGGTTTCTCCTTTGGCCTCCTCACTCTTAAACAGACGGAGATACAGATGGGCACGATTAGTACAACAAAGGCAACAGATGCTACAACTATAATGATGACATTCCGTGGAGTGTTGCTCCCATTCCCTGCAAAAATAAACCGAAAATATATTCGCATTAGAACATTCTGAGGGATAAGTTCCTGAATTAATTAGCATTAATTTACAAACCTAAGCACAACAAACCATTAATGGTGGAGCTGTGGTAGAGTCAATGAACGAAGAGATCTCAAACCTGATATCACAGCTAGGTAGAAGTACTCTCCCACCTATCTAAAATAGCATCTAAAATAGCGTTATGCAAGCATTTATTGCAGTCTTTCTGAGACAAATCAGGTGTGCACTGCGCAAGTGCATATAATGTCGTAAAGTCTGGTGCGAATGTGCGATTGCACTTCCTACTGCATACTTACGCAGAGAACCACCTGCTGCAGCTTCATTGCTTAGGTTACTCAACAAGTAACTGATATCATCATCGAATTGAGGCACATAATTGGCAGATACGTTCTTCGGGTTCAACAGAGAGATAGAAGGACTAGTTTCCACGATTCCAAAAATTGAACTGTTTTGAGTAACGTAACATACATAGGGACACAGCTGTGTGAGAAGACTGGAAGAGTTCTTGAGGCACCAGCGACTATCATCTGGCTTAACATCTCCTCTACAAGCTGTTTCTGAGTCTTGGCCATAAGAGGAATAGTAGAAACCATAATCAATTGTGGTGTTGGAGTAGAGGGAGTAGAGGACTTGATTGAGGTTTTTCTCGTAGGTACTGTTGCTGGTGAAGTTACCATCATCGCTCAAACAAAAATTATATAGGAAGGCTGGCTGCGCAGACCCCTGAATGAGAATCAAAATGGCAGAGAGGAGGAAAATTAATATTGAGGAAACCACTGCCATTTATTCCAGTTAAATTAACTGGAAACTTGTTATATCCACATAGGTTTTTATAGAAAAGTGTGGGGCTTTTAGCTAACAATTTTATTTATTTTATAGATTTTTCCCCAACAATTTTATTTATTTTATGAGTATCGATATCATCACTAATTATTTTACAACATTATTACAAATTGCTGATATGACCGATTCCTAATAGTTTTCATTTGAGTCCACCAATAACATATTATTTTTTTTTCACTTACCGATAACAAATAACCACATCAATAGTTTGTAAAAAATATTGTATAATAATTTATATCTCTAGCATCTTCTTTATTTTATTTTCTAATGATACCTAACAATTTTTTATTATCTATTATTAACTATTCATCATATCAAAAGTTGTGAGAAAAGATGCAACTCTATAGTTATTGCTTAAAACTGTACTCTATAAAAAAAATAATATGGAGCATTATCTTAGTTTTTAAATAAAAGACCCAGTAAACTAGTTAGGAGAGTTTAGCATTGTAGTACTAGAAATTCCTGAACCAAACTTTATTTCCACCGAAATGATCTTGTAAATGGAACAATAATCATTAATAATTTTTTTTAAATACTTTTTTTTTGTTTTTTTGTTTTTTGGGTTTTTTTTGTTTTTTGTTTTTTGTTTTTTTTTGTTTTTTTTTTTTGTTTTTGTTTAGAGTCTAAACTTTCGACTACCATTAAACACTGGTAAGATTATTGACTGGTGAAGTTTTTAAAATACAAGTAACTTTGGTACAGCTCATTTGGTGAATACACTAAATTTCTAAAATTCATTCAAATACTTAATTGCTGTTAGAACCTCTTTCTCTCTCCCTTGTGTGTGCATGTGTGTTTGTTCTCAAAAAAAAAAAAAAAACAAATACTTAATTGGTATATTTACAAATAAATCGAATCAATATTATTGTTTTCAATATAATTAAAATCGATGTAGTTATGTATTTAAATTTATTGAAGAATCTAATGTAGTACACTTAAATAATGTATCTATTACAATTTTAAGATTTCCTCTTAAAAACCCATCACAGAGAAGCACACNAAAAAATGGTGAGAAAGAGATATTAACCTCTTTGGTACATGTTCCTTTTTTTTGCTTCAAAAACTCGTGGTCCCGACTAGTATGATAGTTGTTTGGCCTGAGTTTTCAGTTATTTGTTTTCTAAAACCTGAATCCAATTTTCACTGTCCAAAACGAAACCAGGAAACAAGTTTTAGGCGGTTTCCGAAAATTCAGACTAAATTCGTAACAGTCTTGTAAATAAATTGGGATATTGTGAGACCCACAATTTGTGCTATTTTAATCAAACACAAGAAGTACTCGTTTTCTCAAAACTGAAAATATCACCAAAACAACATTTTTGGGTATTCTCTTCTTAAAAATTTATTTTTTAGAAAGAGGAGCCATAAACAAATCTCCTGTCAAAATTATGTTTTGGAACTGGTTTCAAAATTAAAATGCAATTTTTAAAAAGCAGTTTTCTAAGTTCGGAAAACAAAATTAAAAGTCGGATGACCACGCGGGCTCTCCTAACCAAAAGAAATGGATAATATTGTTGTTAAACTACAAGTCTTTTAAAAAAATTATAAATGTAAATTAATTCCGACGGGGTTAAAACAAAGGGGACCACATATAATGTTACCAAATATATTTGTTTAAAATTCAGGGAAAAAAATAATTAGTTTAAGAATTTATGACCATTTCCTTTCTTCCACGTTGTACACGCATGTATTAAACTTTGCATGCTTCAATATTTGTCCCTTGACAAGGGGTTTCAATTTCACACACTTTGAAAACTCGTATAATATCCGAAAATATATAACGACGTAGTCTCTAAATGTCGTTGATTGAAACAGAAGCAGAAGAAGACAAGCCACGATATTGAAAGAGTGAAAGGTGATTTCCTCGCTTGGTGCACGCAGTGGCTGCTCTTGGAATTTTTTCTAGTGTAGTCATAATGGAACTTAAATTATTCAAAATCTAGTAAAAACAGAACTTTATATATTGAATAAAAATAAATAAATACATACACGCAAATACATAATATCTTACAATTTCCTTCTATAAGTTTTTTTATTTTGAAATTGTCACATGATAGTCTAATTATCAATTCTGCAAACTATATCTCTTTTAGAGTTCTAGTTCAATAATAATTTTCTCGAACTTTTATTTTTTGTTTGTAAAGGCCTAATATATTGTTAAGGGAATCAAAATTTAATTACAAAGTTTAGCTACAAACTTAGTTGTAGCTTTAAGTTACAACTCCCATTAAACAAATTAACATGACTATATATTTTGAAAATATAATCATTAAATTGTATGTTTTTTATGTTTTTAAAACACATATCAAATTTCATGCCAATCAAATGTTATTTACTATTTAATCCATTAACTTATTTTTATATATAATTTTAGATTACAAAAACTAGAAATTTAAACACTTGATTAATGACATTGTTATTGATCTTTGATCTTGTTAAAATTTTGCAAGTATGAAGGATATAAGAAGAAAATGTAATCCAATGGAGGATTTGTCAAAATTCACATTCAATTCAAAAAAAATTAAGTGGAGTTTTAAATTTAGTTTACAACCAAGTTTAATTTATGTTGGGCCTAAAAAGCTTTAGGAGTAGTCTCAAATTTATTTTAAGCATAAAAAAATCGTAAATTATTTATACATAATAATTATTCAATTTCACACACTTTGAAAACTCGTATAATATCCGAAAATATATAACGACGTAGTCTCTAAATGTCGTTGATTGAAACAGAAGCAGAAGAAGACAAGCCACGATATTGAAAGAGTGAAAGGTGATTTCCTCGCTTGGTGCACGCAGTGGCTGCTCTTGGAATTTTTTCTAGTGTAGTCATAATGGAACTTAAATTATTCAAAATCTAGTAAAAACAGAACTTTATATATTGAATAAAAATAAATAAATACATACACACAAATACATAATATCTTATAATTTCCTTCTATAAGTTTTTTTATTTTGAAATTGTCACATGATAGTCTAATTATCAATTCTGCAAACTATATCTCTTTCAGAATTCTAGTTCAATAATAATTTTCTCGAACTTTTATTTATTGTTTGTAAAGGCCTAATATATTGTTAAGGGAATCAAAATTTAATTACAAAATTTAGCTACAAACTTAGTTGTAGCTTTAAGTTACAACTCCCATTAAAAAAATTAATATGACTACATATTTTGAAAATATAATCATTAAATTGTATGTTTTTTATGTTTTTAAAACACTTATCAAATTTCATGCCAATCAAATGTTATTTACTATTTGATCCATTAACTTATTTTTATATATAATTTTAGATTACAAAAACTAGAAATTTAAACACTTGATTAATGACATTGTTATTGATCTTTGATCTTATTAAAATTTTGCAAGCATGGAGGATATAAGAAGAAAATGTAATCCAATGGTGAATTTGTCAAAATTCACATTCAATTCAAAAAAAAAATTAAGTGGAGTTTTAAATTTAGTTTACAACCAAGTTTAATTTATGTTGGGCCTAAAAAGCTTTAGGAGTAGTCTCAAATTTATTTTAAGCATAAAAAAATCGTAAATTATTTATACATAATAATTATAATTTTTTCCAAGTCAGGGTGGTCTTGTGACCACCCTAGCTTCAATGTGGAGCCATCCTTGGGTCCACGGTCCATGCGTGATGATTGCAGCCTTTGTGCCCAAACACAGTCCCCCTTTGGATACACACTAATTCATGTATAAATTGACACTCTGCTTATATGCAAACCCGTAGTTACAGCATCCACTAAATTTATAGGTGCAATAAATGACAAAGTTTTAATAGCAGGCAAAAATGTTATCTTAGTAGTAGATGGAAATGAGACCTAGTAATAACTTACCATTTAAGTTTTGTTGTGAAATTGTTGTGCTCATAGTACTACTCTTTTAACACTTTCACATGGGTTCACGAGGGATACTTGATCATGTTGTATTAAATTACACACCAACCACAAATTAACTCTTAAGCAGAGTGTGGAATTAAGTGTAGAAAAAACTGTATCCCTAACATTGTTCAAACGCGTATTATTTTATTTTACTTCTAAATTGTACCAATCAAGTATTATTAATTAATTATGAATATCAAATTGTCTAAATAAGTAGGAAAATGGAAATTTAAACTATGATTCTCACGTAAGATGAAAGTTCTACAATATCACTAAAATACAATGCCTAAATATCTATGAATTTCAATTTGTATGTGTTTGCTTACTCTGTTTCTTTTATTTTATTTGCTAACTTTTCTAACTGACAAAGTCAATAGTACTTTTTCTTTTGTTTTTGAGTTGACGTTTTTCTTTTTTCTTTGATTAGGAGAAGGTTGTAAATTCATTAATTAAAATTCAAATCGACTAGAATTGCAGTAATGAACTGTGGAGGAATATACTCTATTCACACCGAAAGAAAATCTAATAACAAAAAAAAAGGCTTTTGCTAAAAATTTTGCTTCGTCGATCAAATGTCTAAAAGAAACAAAAGAAGATCATTCCTCTTTTATACAATTTATAATTACCTCCGAGTCACTTTATTTATTTATTTGAGTTTAAATATTTTGAATGAAATATGTTTGGTTCTAAATATTTAAGATTAAATGTTTAGGTTCTAATTGTATGTATGTTAGCAAACCGAGTACAAAAACATATTTAGTATAAGATATTTATGTCTTAGAACAATTTTAGACATTGTTCAAGTTGATTCAAGTCATGATTTAAGAACAATTAAGTTGCAGAAAGAAGAATTCAGAATCAGCCTTGCTCGACCCTTTTACTGATCGAACTATGATTTTTGTAGATTTTAAATAAAGCTTGAAAGCTTACAAAACATTTAGGGTTTTAGTCCAAAATTGCTAGGTATAGCCTAATACCCGTTTTCAAAGACTTATGAGTCACTCCTATGAGATCTGAGAGGTTCTGTAACTTTTTAACTCAACAAACATCTATATAAGAATAGATTGATACTACTTGAACCGGTAGAGATAAGTTGCAGCATACAAGATCAACTACTGCTGATAATCTAAACCTTTGAGTGGGATCTCGAAGTCACAAATTATAGTGCTTGTGTGCAACAAATTCAAATAGAATAGTCCGTGGATTTAGAGCTGTGTGTGATCATATGAGTAAGTACTACAAGAGGTAGCATTAGATTTAGGTGAAAAATCTATTGTAAACACTTCCGTTCTATTTAGTGAATTTATTGCCTTATGAGTTGTTTAAGTTAAATCCTAGTTTTTTACCTTGAAATTGGACGGTTTCATTGACTTTCCTAAATCATCATATCGCTTATCTTCTTTACTTTTCCGCTATTCTAATATGATTGTTATTATTTAACATAGATTTGCATAATAAACCTAAGTAACAACTTGATTAATAAATTAGGTTAAACAATCTGAATTTACAGGAATCTAAATATACAAACAAAATATTAAAAGCTTGAAATTTTTTTATTTTTTATTTTTTATATCTAGAAACACTGTATTAAATTATATTTTGTTTATAGTTTTCTTAGAATGTTAGATATTCAAGTTAGACAAACAAATTAAACTGAGGCATTACATATATAAGGGAGTATAAGCGGCATATATAATTAATTGTGTGTCCTTCAATGGTTAAAAAACGAACAAATTACTTTTGGAAAAATCAACCTCATGATCTTCAAAATGTTTTTTTTTCCTCCTCTTATGTAGTAAGCAAATGAAGACACTTTAGGGCCAGGGGGCCATGACCTGCCAGAATATTTTAAAATTTCTTACACAGAAATTGATTATATATATATATATATAATTTTATTAAATATTTATACTTATGGCCTCCAAAACCCAATTAAATTTTTATGTATCTATAAATAAATTATTTTGTTAAATTATATATTTTTTATAGGAAATTATACAGTTTCTTGTTTTTCTTTGAATAGAGTTATTCCATTTATTGCTAGATAAGCAATAAAACATTAAATTGTTTTACAAGTAGAATAAATTACTTATTTGACAGTAAATAAAATTTTCTTATAAGTTATATAAAATAATAATAAATATAAAATAAATAAAAAATAATAAATAAAAACCTTATATCGGTAACTAACTTGAGAAATTTTAGTCAATATCCAAGCTTGGGTGTGTTTGCAATTTTGAAAATGATCTAAAAAATATTTTTCTTCATTAATTTGACTCAAATGAAAAATGAAAAATCATTAATATTTCATGTATTTGCAATAGTGTCTAAGGTGGTGGTGGTAATGATAATGCCATGAAGGTGGTGCCAGAGGCAGTAGTGCTGACTACAACGGGATCACTAAAGGTGGTGTGGCACTAGTAATAACAATGGTGCAATGGTAGTAACAAAGAAGTGGTGAACGGTGGTGACATTGTGACAAAGAAATTAAGGGCCGGGTTGACGACACTAAAAAAGGAAAAACATTTTCCACCCTCTTTAGGTGTGAGCACAAACGGAACAATAATTAAACAAAACTAAAAATGTTGGCATTAAATTAGATATGTATTGTTCATTAATATTCACTAATTGTAGACTCACACGATGTGTGAGAATATATAATTATTTTGAGATAGTATAATGTATAATGTATTCTATAAATTTGATCCTCAAAATATATATATATATATTCTATAAATTCTTTTGTAGATAATTTGTTCTGCACAGAAATTAAATAGTTTCTAAAAGTAATTTTTATCTCTCTATTTTGATGTTTTTGATTAATTTTATTCTTATTCTTATTTTCTATATTCTTCTAAATATTGTTATTATGCACTATATTTTTCTAATTTCTTCTGGTATATTTAATTAATTACAACTAAAATTTTTAAGTTTCAAATTTCTTATTCTTTGAAGTGAATCAAAATAGACCAAATTGTAAGGTTGAAATTTATCAACCATCTTGTTGGCTTTATTCCATGCCAATTTGCTTGTAATTTAGCACTTAGTAACCTTGTATTTAGGTGAGATTCATGTAAGGATAGTGTGTGAAGAGAGTGTGAAGAATTGCTCAACTTTGTGCCAAGAAGCAGAGACTTGCGGCTAGAACTCGTGACTGACTCGCGGCTTGTAAGCCACCAACTGCTGTGCACATGAGAAGCATGCGAGGAGGTGAAGGGTCACGCCAGCTGTCACACTACAAGACAAAAGTCCCAGACTGGCTAGGCTGTTATCTCGCGACTTGAACTCGCAACTTGGACCAGTCGCGAGGCCAAGCCGCCAACCAGCCTTGTTTGGGAAAAACTGACTCTTCGTATTCCAAACACACACCACTATATATAGACCTTTATACCCACGAAATGTAAAGAGCTTCCAAAGAGAATTTTATAAGAGAAACCTTAGAGTAAAACAAGATTGCCTCATCCACAATCTTCACTAAGACACTTTATAAATTCATCTACTCTCTTCCTTTCCATTAATACATCCTTGAGAGGTTCTTGACCAAATCCTTTTCTCATCACACCCACATCTGTGAGAAGGTACATTTGGTGTTAAGGGAAGTAGTTTAGAAAGGACCAATGGTTATTGATTGATGCTATGGCTTATAGCGGAATCCGGTAAGCTAGAAAAGAAAAAGGTTCGGTGCAACCTCGTTGGAGCAAAAAGCTTGGAGGGCTTAGGTACCTGGGTAGATTAGGCTTGGAGGGTCTATTGCTGTTCATGTATCCCAACTACATTTTCTAGTGGATTATTGACCGCTTGGAGGGCGGTGGAGAAGTTTTACCCTGAGGGCTTCAATTTCCTCTTCGATAACACATCGAGTATTGTCCTTGTGTTTGCATTTCTCTTCCTTTATCTTTGTCATTTATTTTCTATTGTGGATGTGATTATAATTGGCTTAAATTGTTTATTGATTCTATGTTTGGCTTATGTTTATGATTCTGCAAGTTAATTGTTTGATAATAAGTTTGAATTGATATTTTGTACTTTGGGGTCTAAACGTTCAAGGGTGTTTTACACGCATTTTGAACATTCAATTGGTATCAGAGCGGGTACACTTCTTGTGATTTAAACACCTAAGTGTGATCCTTGACCCCTTGTATTGTTTGCCATAAATTGTGCTTTGTATGCCTCTATGCATGTTTTGGATGTTGATAAATGTAGCATGCCACGTGTTTGTGAAAATGTCTCTATGAGTGGTAATCCTCATGATTGTGATGCTATGCTACATAAATCCTTCGGTGTTGTTGATATTCCTAACATCAAACTCTTGAAGAAAAATGTTAAGAAGTTTCGAAAGGATTTGATCAAGTTATTTTGTGAAAATGATGATTTGATTGCTAAGCTCAATGAATCCAACAAATTGGTTGAAAAATATAAGAAACTTGCTGAAAATTCTCTTGAAAAGCTGAAAGAGTTTAAATGTTTGAATATGAACTTGGATGCTAAACTTGTTTTGTCTAACAAACTTGTTGATGAGCTAAAATGTGAAAATGAATCTCTCAAGATATGCCAAGTGTTTGATTGCTAAATCTATTGTTAAAAAGGATAAAAATATTTGTTGCAATCATGTTATGGTACCTGATTTTGTGCCTATTGTGTGTTCTACCTCAAAAGACAAATCGGTGTACATTCCTCCACATAAAAGAAATCAAAAGGTGGAGAGAAATGCTGTTAAGTCAAAGCCTCCATTTAGGTCTCAACTTAAGGGTTCGGATGGATCTAAGATTATTCCAACTTGCCACCATTGTGGTGTGATTGGTCATATAAGACTTCAATGTCATAAGTTGAAGAGTGAACAAAACCATGTTGCTAGATCCCTTCCCAAAAAGTCTAGTAGACCTAAACACATTATTTGTCACCATTGTGGTGCCTTTGGTCATCTAAGACCTCAATACTCTAAGTTTCATGCTTTTAAAAGAATCAAAAGAAAAGAGAAACTTGACCTTCTTGGAAGTTGTGCTAAAAATGGTAAACCAGATTTGAGTGATAATAGCATGTTGTTAAAGAAAGTGTTTAATGCTCTTAACTCCTTGACTATGTGCATCTCTGGTTCTCATTCTTCTAACCCTCGTCTCACTTCTCTTGAGACACTCATTCCAAACAATCGTTCCATTTGGATAAGGAAGAGTTCCTATGGTTGAGATTTTGCTCTTTTGGTCATTGATCTAATTCTTTCGATCTTTGTAGGACTCTTCATGCATTAGATGTTTCATATCTTCATGCATTTGTGCATTTGTGCATTTATTTGTATGCATTGCTTTTGTTTTAATCTTACTTTTATGTTTTAGTTTTCTGTGAGTAAAAAATCTAAAATCACATAAAAAGTGAAAAATTTAAAAAGTTTGATCATATGTATTTGAGCACATATCACATGTGAGTTTTGCCTTGTACCTTCGTACAAATGGCTTTATGCATTTATGAGCTTAGCTTGTTCTGTATGCACTTATATCTTTGTGGAAAAAATCTTGATATCTTTGTGTGATTGTTGTAAATTGATTTTCAAACTTGTCATAAATAATTAGTCAATAGTCTTGTTGGTTTTGAAACATGCATAGACTTGTGTCTATATATCTTCTCACTCTTTATTTTGTTGTTTTTGCTTAAAGAGTTCACCAAATATAAATTTCCAAATGAAAAGAGATATTAAGCTACAAAATCCTGTCGCACATACTAGTATTTGACTAAGAAAAAGGGAAAGTGACTTTTATGAAAATGTATGATGCCCAAAAGTTAAAGGCTTGTTCTTCAAATTGAAATATCAAAAATTTCAGGCATCGATCTCAAAATGAGATGTATTGATTCAAAATGATCAAATGTTATGAATTGTAAAAAAGCCAAATGAAAAGCTTCAAAGATATGTAATCATTGTCTTGTGGGAGGTCATATATGTTCATTTCTATAATTAAGATAAACCATTTGTTTAAGCACTAGTTGTTTATGACTTGATAGAATTGATTATTGAAACTTCATTCTAGACTAAAGACTATTCCACACTTGATACACACACATAACACACATGCCTAATGTTCAATGAATGTATTATTCATTTGTTCAATTATACTTGTTTAAATGCAATGTGTGTGTACTCATCTTTATATGGATCAATCCAAAAATTTTTTTGATCATTTTATATGTTTTTGGAAGTGATTTTTATCACTCTTTGTGTTCATGCTTTGTGCTTACATTGTTTTTCAGTGTTCAAACATGTTCTGGGTTGAAAAACAAATGTCAGAATTTTTGGCCACTCGTTTTGGCAACTTGTAACCAACCAAACAAAGCTGTAAGTTTTGGCGACTCATTTTAGCAACTTGCTCAGTCGCGAGCCCAGTCGCAAGTTCATGCAGAATGGTTTCGCGGCTCACTGGCGACTCATTCGCAACTTGCCTAGTCGCCAAATGCCCAGAATTAGCTTTTTAAAGAGTTTTTTTTTTTTGTGGGAAACTTTTTTTAAACCTCTCACATCCTCTCTTAAACCCCTCTTTCAATATTTTTATATCAAAACTCAATCAATTTGAATGGTTTTTCATTCCATTAACACCTCTAAGGTAATTTTAAACTCTTTCTATTGTTTTGGATCCTTAGATTATGTTTTGGTGAGTTTTGTATTCTTGGTTGGGATTTTCATTATAGGGATTGAGAAAACTTATTTTTTTGTTAAATTTTTGTATGGGTTTGGTTATTTTTGTTGATTTTCTTTGGATGTTTTCCAATTATGGCAAAAAGATCATGTATTAAGGGTGGATTTCATAATGTTCGTGCATTGTTGTTCATAGTGTGCATGCTAGGTGTTTGATAAAATGCCTCTTAAGCATTTTCTCACTTGTTTGGACTTCGATGAGTATCAAACTTTGGATTTTCTTATGTTTCCTCATTAGAAACATGTTTGGTTCATTAGTTGTGTCTTTATCACACCTTGCCCCACATGTGCATTTTTCATGTATTGGTTATGCATTGCACATAGCCACCTCTTGCACACACCCTGCTACCCCTGTCATGCATTGGTTCATACATTATTTCTTCATCGTAGCATGTCATGTCTTAAGATTGAGTTTCATTTTCTCATTCATCTCACACCCCTCATGCATCATTATCATTGTTCATTATTTCATCTCTTGTCCTCGTTTTTCCTTGACCTTTTGTCTATTCCTGACAAAAAGGGGGAGAGTATACTCTAGAGAGTATATCGGAGAGTTTTTGTCATTTCTATATGACCCTTGTACACATTCTTAGGGGGAGAAATTCTATTTCTTGTGCACACTTGTAAATGGAGATATATTCCATAGGGGAGATGCATATACCAAGGGGAAGAAGACATTGTGTTAATAAGAAAACTGTCTAGATGTTTGGTGTTTGATCAAGTTGCTCACATGTTTCACATCATGTTCTTGATCACAATTTTACTTGTTACATTATACTTGTTTGTTTATTACTTGTTTTACCTAGAGGGTCTAATATGTTTTATGCAAGTATCTCAGGTTACAAGTATATATGTTCCAAGTTCATCACAACTCTCATGATTCATAATAGGGAGACTAATATGATAAGGGAAGTACTTTATAGTTTGTACTTGATACCTTTGTAAGTTTTTAAGGTTTCTGTTTATGCTTTGTAACCATATTTCTTTTGTAAGCTGTCAGGGTTTGTTTTTATGCACTTTGTAGGCTTTATGGTTTGTACCTTGCTTTATGCAGCCTGTGTGCTTTGCTAAATCAGTACTTATAACTAAATGTTATGCATTTTCTTTTAAGTACTGTCACTCTTGTACCCTTGTAGGATTTTTCCTAGATGCATATACTTCTTGTACTGTACATTGGTTAAGTGTTGGCCATTCAAGTGATTTGCCTTGTGTTTGTCAATTTGAATGTCCGGATGTTCATTCCAAGTGTGAATGAGCATTGTGATCACTTGTCTATAGTGATTGCTTGTTTTGGTCTTGTCATGGTTTATTGCTTTATTCCATTGTGCTTGATCGCATTGTGCTTGCTCCATATGCATTACAAGTTTTCTACATACAATAAACTTATTGTGTTGTTGTGTTTCAAGAGTTCTTGTTCTTATGGTTCAAAAGTTTCACAGATTCTAGAGTTAGGTGTGAGTGAGTTTTTCAACTGTTCCTAACTCATGCGTTAAGTCTAGATTTTGTTTTAGGGTTTTGTCACGGAATAGCCAAAATGGGAGATTGTAAGGTTAAAATTTATCAACTATCTTGTTGGCTTTATTCCGTGACAATTTGCTTGTAATTTAACACATAGTAACCCTATATTTAGGTGGGATTCATGTAAGGGTAGTGTGTGAAGAGAGTGTGAAAAATTGCTCAACTTTGTGCTAAGAAGCAGGGACTCGCGGCTAGGACTCGCGACTGACTCACGGCTTGCAAGCCGCCAACTGCTGTGCACGTGAGAAGCATACGGGGAGGTGAAGGGTCACTCCAGCTGTCGTACTATAGGACAAAAGTCCCAAGTTGGCCAAGCCGTTATCTCGTGACTTGAACTCACGACTTGGACCAGTCATGAGGCCAAGCCACCAACCAGCCATGTTTGGGAGAAACTAACTCTTCGTATTCCAAACACACACCACTATATATAGACATTTATACCCACGAAATGTAGAGAGCTTCCAGGGAGAATTTTGTGAGAGAAACTCTAGAGTAAAATAAGATTGCTTCATCCCCAATCTTTACTAAGAGACTCTACAAATTCTTCTACTCTCTTCCTCTTCATTGATACATCCTTGAGAGGTTCTTGATCAAATTATTTTCTCATCACACCCACGTCTATGAGAATATTCATTTGGTACTAAGGGAAGCAGTTTGGAAGGAACCAATGGTTATTAGTTGATGCTATGGGTTATAGCGGAATCCGGTAAGTTAGAAAAGAAAAAGGTTCGGCACAACCACGTTGGAGCAAGAAGCTTGGAGGACTTAGGTATCTGGGTAGATTAAGCTTGGAGGGTCTATTGCTGTTCATGTATCCCAACTACATTTTCTAGTGGATTATTGACCGCTTGGAGGGCGGCGGAGAGGTTTTACGCCGAGAGTTTCGGTTTCGTCTTCGATAACACATCGAGTGCTGTCCTTGTGCTTGCATCTCTCTTCCTTTATCTTTGCCATTTATTTTCTGTTGTGGATGTGATTATAATTGGTTTAGATTGTTTATCAATTCTGTGTTTGGCTTATGTTCATGATTTCGCACATTAATTGTTTAATAATAAGCTTGAATTGATATTTTGTAATTTTGGGTCTAAACGTTCAAGGGTGTTTTGCACACATTTTGAACATTCACAAATGAACCAACGTGGACTGAATGGACCCAACAAAATGAAATGGACCAAATCAAACCGAATAGACTGATTTAGATGGAAATAGACCAAATTGACTAAAATTAACTAATTGGTACACTAACGTGGTTCTATAAAAGCGTATCAACACTATAATTTTTTGCATCTTTTAAAATTTATGACAAAGAATTGAAGAATTTGACCATAATTTAATAAAATAAACGAATTAGGCAGAACTTATTGTGTGTGAATTTTCAAATTAGTTGCAGCATTTGAAGAGTGCGCACTTGATAGATTTCCAAGTTCACTAGCAAAAAATTCTTTACTTTTTTAATCTTAAATGATTGAGTTAATTTGCTACTTCGTACTAGTGTACAATTATTATTGTTTTTAGAATATGAATAATGCTAGAGATACAAAGTATTTTACAAAAAATTTTACAAACTATTGATGTGATGAGTGATTATTAGTAAATGAAAAAGTAATATTAAAGATAGGCATAAATGAAAACTAATAAGAAATTGGCTACATCAACATTTTGTAAAAATATTATAAAATAATTCGTGCATGTAGTATATATTACTCTTAGAATATTTGGAGTATGTAAATCTTGAACACAACTGAATATACTCGCCATAATGTGTTGCTGCATAACATCACGTAGTAGCAGCTCAGACCACCAAAACAAAGGCTGGTAGTATAGGCCTCAAAATTATTCAACGTGGTTACTTCAATAAATAATCTTTTCTCAAAACTGATATAAAGAACTCTACTTACTTCGATCAAACCTTAGCGAGGATGTAATGCACTAATTGAAGCATCATTTGTTGAGGCTAGCGGAATAGATTGATCTGACTGCGAGTCTGGTTCAACGTTGCTGTGTATAAAAAATGCAGGTCGTGAAGGTACTGATAACGTGATAGAGTTGCTATTAAGCATTAGAACGACTGAAGCCATGGTTAGTCTATCAGCAGCATTTTCTTGAACACATAATAATCCAATGTGAATGCACCGGATTATTTCAGTTGTTGAACCAACCCCTAATGTGGGGTCTATAATGTTTGAAGCTGTCATATTCCTCCAATTTGTCCATGCCTGCAAAATGATTTAAATGCCACACACAAAAATTCAGCATATAACTTCTTTTATTTTGTCAATATCACTGTACAAGTAGAGCCCAATCTAAGGTAATAGCATAGAAGAAGAAAAGTGATAATCTTGAAGTGCTCATTATTATTGTCACTCTGTATTTTTGCAATAATGGGAAGATTTAATATAGAATGCTAGGTTCGGTACCGTCATGTCAAGGATGGGATTGATTTGACTGTATGAACCTCTAGCAGCACGTGGTACAACTTGCAAGATGGTTATCCGGTGAACGCCCATGGTATTCGAATATTGCCAAATTTCATTAAATGTTTTAATAAGACGGGCAAGTTGATAAATTTTTAATGAATATTCTTTTGTTTTTTTTGCTTTTCTTTTATATTTTTATTATAAATATAAGCAAGTGGAATTATATTAAGGTAGTGCCGTAGGAATATGATTGGCTAAATTAATTGATTTTGAAGATTTTTCATTAACTTTATAAGCATTTGACTATTGTTTTCTCAATCTTCTATTCAAATTAGTGATCCGTCAAAGAATTTCAAAGAGGCTACCTCGTCAGGGTCAGTTCATTGTGGACCTAAAATTTGTACAAAATTAATTACGAACATTTTTGGTATACTTGCCGAAAGCAACCAAAAAAATATATGTGGGGAAGTCTTTGTTGTACCACATCGACAAANATTAGTGAAGTAATCGTGGAGAACTACTAATGCACAGATTATGTTTTCCAGAGGAACACTAGCTCTTTCAATAGCTTATCTTTCTAGAAAATTTGATTTAATCTTAAAACGATGGTAGCTTAATTCTGTTTTGTAGGTACCCCTATTTGTTTTTCTATTATAATAAGCCACACATGTATCATGAACACACCACCTCATATTTTATCTCTCTCACAAAAGCAAAAGGTGTCATCTGTATTATTAAATCACCTCAGGATACGAAGATCAAGCCTATCTCTAAATCACGATCATCAAGCTACAAAATAGGAGGAGATATAGATAGCAATCAGAATTGATATTGAATGTTAGTTTGAATGTTATTATTATCTGGTGATCCAATAACCTGAACTAGAACTCGTTGAAAAATACCCCACATTTCTTCATGTTCCGTTTTACCTAAAATTTATAGGAAAAATTTATGTCCTGAAAGTCAATTGTCACTAGTATTGCCTATAAATAAAGCATCATATATGCATATATAAAAACACACACTTATTGTCTAAATTTATTCTTATATGTTAAAGAAATTATATATTTAAAAATAGGAACAACAAACCAATTTTCAACTTACTTTTAGCTTTCTTTCTTTGCTTCCTCACCCTTAAAGAGATGCAGATGCAGATGCAGGTGATTATTACAACGAGAATGATCACCACAGCTATGGTGATGATAGTTTTAGATGAGTTACTCCCCTTTCCTGTAAAATTCAGATATCTGTACTCAATAAAACATTCCAAACTTGAATTTGAAATTAACATTATTAGCGGGAAAAAGAAGTTAAAAATTGAAAACAAAAGTTGAAAGCATGAATAATTAATTAGAAATCAACAATCAATAACATTAATTTTAACACCATGTTGAGTTATCAACTTATGATGAAACACAGTTAAAGGTCTTGTAGCTCGAACAATATTACTTTCACATGATCTATTACTGACACTTAAGTTATTAGACACCAATTAGTTTAAGTGTGAAATAAAGTATATACTTAATTAAAAATATGAGAAACATTGGTGACCTAGAAATATAATAAATATTGCGAGGTGTGGAAAGAAAGATATCCCACTTGGACAAGTTGCCATGCTGCACAACTCATCATCATTCCCCACATAACAACCCACTAAGACAAGTGGGGTGGGCTTTTTATTTTTTTATTATACTATTCTTCTGGTCATGGAAGTTGATCATTTTGGCTGCATATGAACAAGCAGTCCTATCACAATTAACCACAAGATTTTTATACACTGCAGTGTAAGAGACTCATAAACAAAACCTATCCACCAAATTTATACTACTTATAGACATATAGTCACACCAGTGATCTGTCGTTATTTTTGATATATATATATATATATATTTGGTTTGAAATTTCAGTCCAGAATAATGATTATGAATCTCAGTTTGAGATAACGAACTGGTTAAAAATTGGCAACCCATAGAACCCATAAGCAGAAGCATGTATTCACAACGAAAAATGCTTAAGCTACCGTAGAAATTAACGCCATTAATTATACTTTGGTGGCTATTAAACTCAAAAGCAAACACAAGCTCGTAGATAGCAAAAAGCTTAAAGGCTTCCTTTGGCGTTTGAGAAAGTGGGAGATGAAAAATATTGTGAGGATAAAAAAGTAAGAGGATAAATAAAATAATTTTAGAGACACAACTAATCATATTTCTAATTTCACAACTCACTTATGATTTGTGCTATTGAATGTCTGGTTGGGAGATTAAAAAAAGTCAGATGGTGAAAAATAAATATAAATTTGCCTTGTTTGGTGGAGAAGAAAATGAGAGCAATAAAAAATTAAATTATACAATAGATAAAGAAGAAGATTGGAATAGGACTAAAAAAATAAAAATAAAAAGGTTATGTAAAAGGACTATCAAGTCATTTTGGCTTAACTATTCAATTTTAGTCAAATTTTCTCCCCCAATTTCGTGGGCGCTAGTGAAAAACACTTTGGCTCAATCAATTTCCCTTTTGTTTTGAGTATTTTTCTTCATTCATCAAATAATGGAAAGCATTACTTTTTCACCAACTTTTCCACCCAAAATTTTTATCTTCTTTATTTTCACCGCAATCAAACGGAGCCTAAAGTGGAGAAAATCATGAATCAAAAACTGTAGTTATATGATAAATTACAATCTATCGTTCTCACACTCCCTGTACTTGTCCATGCAAGTGGTCCTATATTCTAATAAATTTACACTGACGCTTGTATAGTAGCTAATTTCCTTTGCTATAAACTAAAGCATGTGTTTCCGTGCAGGCAGAACAACTTTCAAACTTTGATTAAATTACTTGAACATACAAAATTATATATACCCCACTTTTTATGAGTAAAAAAATACAGGATTTTTCTTATCTCCCCACTAATAAACAAAAGCATTTTTTTTTTTTTTTTAAATTCTAGCTACTTAATCTATAAGTATTTTTTTTTAGGGAAACTTTCTAAGAGTTTCTCTTATCTATATTGTTTAAATTATCTTCAACTGTAACATCTATAAAATTTAATTTAAAATCAATAGTACAAAATGAGAGGTGGCACAAAAGATGAACAAATAACACTTTTAATGAGCAAATTTATCGAGTACCAATTATTACAAATAATATTGGATTAGCTTATTCCATGAATTAAGTGTTTATTTAGTGAAACAAAATTGCATAAGTGAAAAAAAAATAAAAATAAAAAATAAAAACACACAACTATACAATTCTGATATATTTTTTAAGTCATTTAACATATAGATACTTTTTTTTTTTTTAATTTAAGAAATAAATGTTTACATAATTAACGTTTCACACACTTCTAATAAATTTTTTTTTTTTAAAGTATGTGGTCCTAGATATTATACTTATATAGAAGAACAATTCAGAAGATGTCCTTTTGGGAAACGTACCTTTTGAAGGCGGAGGAGAAGGAGGAGATGCTGACGGTGGAGATTGAACAAGAGTGCTGTCATAGAATTGGTCGGTCTCTATTCTTAAGTTACAGCTTGGTGCAAGAATTCTGAGTCCTCTGTATCCACTACAGCAAACTTGAATATAGTTTTGAGCAAAATCTAAGCAATTACTACAATCCATTTCTGACAAATCAGGACTACACTGCATAAGCCCATAGATCATATAGTTTTCACTCTTATAGTACGCAGTTCCAACTGCAACCCTGCCGAAAATACCTCCAGGTGAAGCTCTAACTCTCAGGTCATAAAATAATGGTTCTAACACCGCGTTGAACTCGGTCAAGTTCGAGACATTAGCACCTATAAGAGCTCGAGTATGTTTAGTTTCCATAACACCAAATATCGAGTTGTTTGAGTATCGAGCTGTACAATTCATGTACCACATGACACCCTCTTTCTGTGTTGGACACAACTGTAAGAGCTCGTGAGCTGACATGTTGACGCAACTACGGCAATCAGTTAGTGAAAGATCAGGTCTACAAAGCCCAGTGGCGTAAACTTTGTTGGTGCCCTCTCCTTCAGTGAAATTGTAGAACCCATAATCGATTTGGGTGTTGGAAGAAAGAGTGGAGATGAGGGTATTAAGGTTTGCTCTAAAGGTACTGTTACTAGTAACGTTACCAGTAGTTGAACACTCATGAAGCACGTAGGGATCTCTCTGCGCATTAATGGTGGGATTAACAAGGATGATGAGAATAGCATAGAAGAAGAAAAGTGATAATCTTGAAGTGCTCATTATTATTGTCACTCTGTATTTTTGCAATAATGGGAAGATTTAATATAGAATGCTAGGTTCGGTACCGTCATGTCAAGGATGGGATTGATTTGACTGTATGAACCTCTAGCAGCACGTGGTACAACTTGCAAGATGGTTATCCGGTGAACGCCCATGGTATTCGAATATTGCCAAATTTCATTAAATGTTTTAATAAGACGGGCAAGTTGATAAATTTTTAATGAATATTCTTTTGTTTTTTTTGCTTTTCTTTTATATTTTTATTATAAATATAAGCAAGTGGAATTATATTAAGGTAGTGCCGTAGGAATATGATTGGCTAAATTAATTGATTTTGAAGATTTTTCATTAACTTTATAAGCATTTGACTATTGTTTTCTCAATCTTCTATTCAAATTAGTGATCCGTCAAAGAATTTCAAAGAGGCTACCTCGTCAGGGTCAGTTCATTGTGGACCTAAAATTTGTACAAAATTAATTACGAACATTTTTGGTATACTTGCCGAAAGCAACCAAAAAAATATATGTGGGGAAGTCTTTGTTGTACCACATCGACAAAACAAGAGCATCTAATGGCTGCAGTTGCCATTTTAAGGTCTACTTAACTAATCGATTGTATTAAACTTTTCTTTCTTGTATACTAAACTAATACACCTCTCTCTATTTTGTTTTTACCCTCCTATTAGGCCATTACAATCAAGGATCAAGGGCTTGTTTTTCTTTCGCATGTGTGGTCTATAAGTACTAGTTCAAAAACTGTGATCAGAATATAATATTTTATTTACTTACTAATATGGCGTTTAGCCTAACCTCTGATCAACCACGACACATTAATAATTCTTGGTGTAGATTTGAGATTCCGTTTCACAGGAATTTTTCTCACTTTAAACTAAATTTACTATAGGAGAAATATATTATTTTAATGTGCTATGAAAATAATTTGTTTTCAACAGTAATTAGAAAAGGTAAAAGTTAACAAATACTGTATGAGCATTGGTTTAGTAAATAATTTTAGAAATATTTTATGGGAAAATATTAATAAAAAAAAACTTATTTTTAGCTTTTTATATTTTTAATAAAAGTGGAATAAATTTTTTTCTAAAATATTCAATTTACAAATGTCTTAAATTCACCGGTTAACTATACCCGAAAAATGAAAAATTCATTAATACAATTTTGCACTATTGTTTGTTTCTACAAATAAAAATTATTAAATTAATGATTTGTTTAGATTAAAAGGAATAGAGCAGAGTAAAATTAGTTCTAAAATAACAGTTCAACATAAAACCCACGTATCAATAAATAATTAAACAAAGAAGATAAGTCACATTCTAAGTTCTAAGACACGTCAGTGCCATACCTGGTGTAGTTATAGGCAAATCTGGTGGTGGGGATTCTGATGGGACTAGTGGCGGTGGTGGAGGCGATAATGGTGGTGGCTCAGCTGAAGAATCATAAAATGGGTATAGCTCATACCTTAAATCGCAGCTGGGTGTTACAAATTTCGCTCCTTGCCTTCCATCACAACATTGTGGTATAATACTCTGCACCCGCTGCAGGCAACTGTTGCAATCCAGCTCGCTCAAATCAGGGGTGCACTCCGCAAGTGAATATATGGTTTTGAAATTTGGGGCAGGCGCACTCTGCAGAGCAAACTTGTGAGTAGAATTCCCTGATGTAGCACGGTTTCTTAGGCTATCTAACAAGGGTCTTAGCACGCTATTGAAAGCTTCTACGTCTGAGAAGTTTGCTCCGTTGATACGGTATGTTACAGTGCTAGCTTCCATAATATTAAATATGGATCTGTATGAGTATCGAAGTGAACATGTTTCACCCCAAATGATAGCCTCCTTCTGGTATGGACAAGCCTTTAATAGTTCATATCTTGACCCATTGATACAACTTCGGCATTCGCTGGGTGAATTGTCTCCTCTACAAAGTGCAATCAAGTATACTTTGTCAGGAGATTCACCAGCAGATAAATTGTAAAACCCATAATCGATTTTGGAGTTGTTAAACATGGTGGTCAGGAGGCTATCGAGGTTTTCTCTGTAGGTACTGTTACTAGTGTAGTTACCAGTGTTATAACACCTGATTAGGGGTCTCTGGGAAGCTGTGGGAATAAGAAGATGAATGAGAGCAAAACAGAAGAATAACACTAGTTTTGAACAGCCGATTTTCATTGTTCCTTTGCAGTTGAAGGTTGGAAGCATTTTAGCCAGCAATAATATATCATTCTTGCTCTATAATCTCATGCATGTATCTACTTTCTTCGAAACTTCTATAACTTTATGACCAAATCAAAGTTTGAACCGAATAAAATAATACACTGTTGACGAAAACGTCAGTGAATAGCGGTACGACAAAATGAAAAAAAAAAAAAAAAAAAAAAAAAAAAGGCAATTTCCGTAGAAGACGAAGACGTAGAAGTTACTGTATTTGGAAACACGGATTTTGTTTTGAAAAGACTGTAGACGTCTTATCCAAGTTGACAACACGGCCATGGGTTAACTTCTGATTGGTGACCGACGGTTTCATTGGCAAGTTGTATCACAAAATTATACTAAATTTGGTGATCCTGGCAATTTTTTTTTTTTTTTTTTGACGGTTTCATACAGATCTTAGCATTATACTAAATTTGGTGATCCTAGCATTGTTTAGAAACACGGATTTTTTTGCCATGGGTTAACTTCTGAAGAATATCCAAGTGCATATATATGACGGTTTCATAAGTAAAATTTTTTTTTGTTTTGGTTTCCCACTGGGTGTCACGGCTAGTTTACGTGCAACTCGATTAATCCCCATTCGCAGTAAGAGCCAGTGGTGCACAGAGAGACAATGAATAAAAGCACAGAATAAATAAAACTGACTGTCCACTGAATAGAAAATGGACGAGATCCCACGTCTAAAACGGGAATCCAATGTTATATATCCAGAACCCCTCACAACAGACCACGACGTTGACATGCTTGTTGAAATTATAAGCATAGTTTTAAAAAATGGACCGGACCGGCCAGTTCAACCGGTTTAATTGGGAACCGGACACTAATCCGGTCCAGTTGTTATTAATAACCAAAAATAAAAGAAAAACCGGCTTTAACTGGAAACCGCCGGTTTGATTGGTAAAACCAAAAACCATTCCGGTTTAACCGTTTTTGAAACGGTCGGGCAAAATCTTTGTGCACAACACAAAACAAAACATAAAAGCTATGTTGCATGGACATGGACACGAGGAAATGACAATTTTTTAAAAATAAGGATACGACACGGCGGAGACACGGCGGTTAAATAATTAATTAAATTTTATATTTAGGCATATTTTTTAATATTTTTAGACATAAAATACAGTTATGTTTAGAATTTAAATTATGTAAGAACTACAAATAAGTAAACTAACACCCAAAGAAGTACAATAATACACATAAAATGTTTAGTGTACAAATAGAACCGAGGCATTAAGCATTTAAATGTTAAGCATTTGGGGCTTTTGTTCAATTGGATGGAAATTGATGAAATTGGCCTGTTGAATTGATGTAATTGATCATTATATTATGTATTCTAGCTTGTGTGATGATCAATTAGTCAAATTTTTTTAAAATCTTAACAAGTGGTTTTCAATTTTGGGGTTTTTTTAGAACCTCTGTGCTCAAGCCAATTTTGTGCAATCAAACTTCAATTGAACTTAGTTTAACTACATTAGAACATGCATCATGTCATTAAAATTTTTCATGCATCATATAGATTTTTGTTCTATATTTTTTTTATGCTAACTTGCAGTTTGCCCTTGGTTTGTGCTTTGTTTTTGTTCTTTTGGTTCTATTTTTGTGTCTTTGCCCTTTCCTTGGCATTATACCGAGGAAAACTAGAGTGCATAGGTTTGTTCCCCCACCTTCTCCTCCCCCATCTTCTTTTGACCGTGAGAAGTTTCCTAGTGAGAAAAATCAAGAGATTTTTGAGACTTTGAACCTTAAGAGAAAGATTTGGTCTGAGCGTACTGTAGTTTTCGATGAGCTTGATCCTGCCATTAGGGAAAATTTTGAGCATCGGGGCTGGTTATTTTTGTTAGATATTTCTGATCCTCCTCCTCCAGCTACCTTGATTAGAGAGTTCTTTTCGAACATCTCTGTCTGCATCTATGATTCCAACACTTTGGTAAAGAGTTGGATACGAGATGTAGAGTACACCATTACTATTACTGTAGTGGCTGATGCTCTAGGGGTACCTTTGGTCCAGCACCCTGTCTATCCTTATGATGAGTCTCCTCCTTTGAGTGATGTCATGTCATGGTCTACTGTCCAGTGGGGTTCTGATCCTAGGATAATCACTGTTGAGCTATCTAAGTTGCATTATCTCTTCTTTAAGATAACGTGTCATTCTATTTGGCCCATTTCTCATCTTCATGTCATTCCTCTCGAGCAGTGTGTCTTTTTATACGCTCTTGTGACTGATGCTCCTATTAGTTTTCCTCACTTGTTTATTCGTTCTTTGAATGAAGTTTATAGAAGTTCATCTTCCTCTCATGCTCTTGTCCATCCCATTTTTATTCGTAGGATTTTATTATATCTTGATCTAGATGATTTCCCTTCTTCTAAGCCCGTACATGTTATTGCTCCCATAGGTGCGTCTTTTCTTAGACAGAGGGCTGCTCATCTTCGAGCTTGCTCTAAACACCCTAGGTCTGAGCCTTCTGGTACCGCACCTCCTCCTTCTTCTTCTACAGGTCCTGCTGGTGAGGATGTTACTGATCCTGTTGGTGATGCTGCTGCTGCTGATGTTCTTCCACCTTTTTCGGATGACTTTGATATTCGTCGTACCTTAGAGACTGTCATGACCATTTAGGAGGCTCATGGTCAGATTTTGGTAGACATGCTTGATGTGATACATGCTTTGCGAGCCGACTTAGCACATCTTCATTCACCCTCACCACCTTCTTTTGATGATGGTATGTGATTGTCCTTTGGCATTTTGTCACAAAAATGGGGAGTAGAGTTTTGACACTTGTAGAGGAGTTTTTGTAGTTAAGGAGAGTATTTTTTTTTTTTTTTTTTTTTTTGACGGTTTCATACAGATCTTAGCATTATACTAAATTTGGTGATCCTAGCATTGTTTAGAAACACGGATTTTTTTGCCATGGGTTAACTTCTGAAGAATATCCAAGTGCATATATATGACGGTTTCATAAGTAAAATTTTTTTTTGTTTTGGTTTCCCACTGGGTGTCACGGCTAGTTTACGTGCAACTCGATTAATCCCCATTCGCAGTAAGAGCCAGTGGTGCACAGAGAGACAATGAATAAAAGCACAGAATAAATAAAACTGACTGTCCACTGAATAGAAAATGGACGAGATCCCACGTCTAAAACGGGAGGTGGCATATAATGCACAAAAGTCTCTCAAATCCAATGTTATATATCCAGAACCCCTCACAACAGACCACGACGTTGACATGCTTGTTGAAATTATAAGCATAGTTTTAAAAAACGGACCAGGCCGGCCAATTCAACCGGTTTAACTGGAACCGGACACTAATCTGGTCTGATTGTTATTAATAACCAAAAATAAAAGAAAAACCGGCTTTAACCGAAAACCACCGGTTTGATCAGTAAAACCGAAAACCATTCCGGTTTAACCGTTTTTGAAACGGTCGGGCAAAATCTTTGTGCACAACACAAAACAAAACATAAAAGCTATGTTGCATGGACATGGACACGAGGAAACGACAATTTTTGAAAAATAAGAACACGACACGGTGGAGACACGGCGATTAAATAATTAATTAAATTTTATATTTAGGCATATTTTTTAATATTTTTAGACATAAAATACGGTTATGTTTAGAATTTAAATTATGTAAGAACTACAAATAAGTAAACTAACACCCAAAGTAGTACAATAATACACATAAAATGTTTAGTGTACAAATAAAACCGAGGCATTAAGCATTTAAATGTTAAGCATTCGGGGCTTTTGTTCAATTGGATAGAAATTGATGAAATTGGCCTGTTGAATTGATGTAATTGATCATTATATTATGTATTCTAGCTTGTGTGATGATCAATTAGTCAAATTTTTTTAAAATCTTAACAAGTGGTTTTCAATTTTGGGGTTTTTTTAGAACCTCTGTGCGCAAGCCAATTTTGTGCAATCAAACTTCAATTGAACTTAGTTTAACTACATTAGAACATGCATCATGTCATTAAAATTGGTCATGCATCATATGGATTTTTGTTCTATATTTTTTTTATGCTAACTTGCAGTCTGCCCTTGGTTGTGCTTTGTTTTTGTTCTTTTGGTTCTATTTTTGTGTCTTTGTCCTTTCCTTAGCATTATACCGAGAAAAACTAGAGTGCATAGGTCTGTTCCCCCACCTTCTCCTCCCCCATCTTCTTTTGATCGTGAGAAGTTTTCTAGTGAGAAAAATCAAGAGATTTTTGAGACTTTGAACCTTAGGAGAAAGATTTGGTCTAAGGGTGCTATAGTTTTCGATGAGCTTGATCCTGCCATTAGGGAAAATTTTGAGCATCGGGGCTGGTTATCTTTGTTAGATATTTCTGATCCTCCTCCTCCAGCAACCTTGATTAGAGAGTTCTTTTCGAACATCTCTGTCCGCATCTATGATTCCAACACTTTGGTAAAGAGTTGGATACGAGATGTAGAGTACACCATTACTCCTGCTGTAGTAGCTGATGCTCTAGGGGTACCTTTGGTCCAGCACCCTGTCTATCCTTATGATGAGTCTCCTCCTTTGAGTGATGTCATGTCATGGTCTACTGTCCAGTGGGGTTCTGATCCTAGGATAACCACTGTTGAGCTATCTAAGTTGCATTATCTCTTCTTTAAGATAACGTGTCATTCTATTTGGCCCATTTCTCATCTTCATGACATTCCTCTTGAGCAATGTGTCTTTTTATACGCTCTTGTGACTGATGCTCCTAGTAGTTTTCCTCACTTGTTTATTTGTTCTTTGAATGAAGTTTATAGAAGTTCATCTTCCTCTCATACTCTTGTCCATCCCATTTTTATTCGTAGGATTTTATTATATCTTGGTCTAGATGATTTCCCTTCTTCTAAGCCCGTACATGTTATTGCTCCCATAAGTGCGTCTTTTCTTAGACAGAGGGCTGCTCATCTTCGAGTTTGCTCTAAACACCCTAGGTCTGAGCCTTCTGGTACCGCACCTCCTCTTTCTTCTTCTACAGGGGCTGGTGAGGATGTTACTGAGCCTGTTGGTGATGCTGCTGCTGTTGCTGATGTTCTTCCACCTCTTTCGGATGACTTTGATATTCGTCGTACCTTAGAGATTGTCATGACCATTTAGGAGGCTTATGGTCAGATTTTGGTGGACTTGCTTGATATGATACATGCTTTGCGAGCCGACTTACCACATCTTCGTTCACCCTCACTACCTCCTTTTGATGATGGTATGTAATTGTCCTTTGGCATTCCATCACAAAAAGGGGGAGTAGAGTTTTGGCACTTGTAGAGGAGTTTTTGAAGTTAGGGGGAGTATTTTTTTTTTTTTTTTTTTTTTTGCAGAGCTAGTGGAGATATTAGATTGTATCTAGGTGCTTCACTTTGTATATCATTTTTGGGGCTATTCATAAATATAAATCAATAAGAAGTGAAACAAGAAACAAATATATCAAAATAAATTCTAACTCTCCCCCTAAGTTAGATATATCAAAAAGTTTTTAAATTCTCCCCCTAAATAAAACAAATAGGTTCAACTATGTCTCCCCCTTTTTGTCACGTATTGACAAAGACTACGTAATCATAAGGTAGACAGAAAACATGTGCAACAGAGTAAGAGAAAATAGAGTCAACTCCCCTATGAAGAGCAATAACTCCCCTAAGAACCACAAAGGTTAAAAAATATTTCTCCCCCTATAAAAATAGGAAAAACAAGTTTTGGGAAAAACAGTTTTGGGAAAAAATAAAGGGGCTGAGGAGGGGGGAAACACACAAACCAAAGTAAAAAACTAAGGTGATGATACACATGAAGAAAAATATTCTCTCTTAAATAAAATGCAAACATGGCACTATGTGACCCATAAATAGTTACATGAGTAGAAAAAATATTTGCACATTGATTATCCATCTTATCTTTTAAAAAAAAAATTTGCAGTTCACACATAAGAATGTACAAAACTCTAAAATTAATCAATCAATTTTTAAATCAAGTTGAATACCCAATTGAGCAAAGTGTATGCATGTTATGTGTGAAAAAAATGAGAGATATGACTGCAAAACTGCAAGATGGATACAAAAACAATGCAATGCATGTGAATCCTAAACACAAATGATGCATGAAAAAAAAAATTGGTCAAAAATATAGAAACTGAAAATTTTTTCAATTTCGATCGATCGAACATCAATCGAGTCAGGCAGACTCAAACCAAAAATTTTAATCGCAATTCGATTGATCGAAAAACAGGTTCGATCGATTGAAAGTCTAGAAAAATCAGATTTTTTAAAATAGAGCATTTTAATGCAGAAACTCCTCAAAGCACATTGTTTTATAAAAAAAATGCATGAGTATGAGATGAAAAGTTTTTCAAAAATACTTGAATTCAACCCAGATTTTTCAAAATCAAGATTTTCAATCAATCTGTTCTCAAAGCGCAAACATTAAACACATTTTGCATTAAAATCAAGGAACTTTTAATCTTGGATAGCCACAACAAAATCACACACAATATAGTGTACCAAGTTTAGCAAAGAGTAACTTGTGTAGTATGTGCAACTAGTAAAAGCTTGAGATACATGTGAGGTAATATGTGAATAACAATCAATCACAAAGTCTACAAAATTTATCACATAGAATTTAAAAGAGACTATCATCTAAAGAGTTTCATCATATAACTCTCACATCTCCTAGAACAAAAGTTTGCAATCATGTAAGTTTCTTGAATTTTGCCTCATAATATACATACCAATTTTAATTATGTGATTTGGCATCAAATCTAATAGTACACACAAATTTTAAGCATTAAGTATTTAAACCGAGGCTACACCTTATGTTCTTTTTGTGTATGTGCTACACTTTCTCGAGCACAAAATCTTATGATATGCACTAAGGTGTTCATGATTGGCTAGTGAACAGTGGTGAGATGGTTATTTATGCCTTTCTCAAAAGGATCAAGTCCGACAGTCAAATAACATGTGACTTCAAGATTAAGACAAAGTGATAAACACCATAAACATCTTTTCCACACAATATGCACTACAAAGTTTCAACTAGTCAAGTGCAATAAATAAGCTCATCAAAACTAAGCAAGGTACATAAACTTGTTATGTAAAGATAATATGGTCAATCCTTGATTATAAATCCAAGATGTGAAATACAAAACACAAAAATCTTTTTGGTTTTAAAAACTATATGACCAAAAACAAAAAAGCACATATTGTGCTAAATGAACAATACAAAAGCAATGCATGATAGTGCAAAACTAAGCTATAGAGGGTACACAAACAAGAAATATTAATTTCTTAATTAACCCTTGAGTACATATACAAACTAGTACATATTCACAAAATTAAAAAAAGCTTAGCACTTATATAACACACACTATTCAAGTTTCTCCAAAATGTCAAGCATGTTCTAAATCAAAATAGAGATATCATAACTCATGTAATCCTCAAAAAGAAAAAACTAAACACAAAATAAAATATTTTTGTCTTTTTTAAATTTTCAATGTTTTTGGATTTTTTTTTAAAAATAAAAACAACCTAAAAAAACAAAACAACCAAAAATAGAAACAAAACATGTCCACAAATAATTGAAAGCATTAAATCAGGAACAAGTCAGCAACACTCACCTTAGAGAATCTTTTCTCACCCATTTAGCACGAGTCTGCGGCTTTGTAGGTGAAAATCCATGAGAGGCATAGTGTATTTGAGGAATTACAATAATCTTTTAAGAGAGACTAAAATCCTGCAAATTCCTTTCACAAGCCAACAAGCTCAAATTTTTCAAAAGCATATGAAATAATTTATTTGGACTTATGGTAGGAAAAAGATCATCATATATACTAGATCGACATACAGAATGTTTAAATTTCAATTTATGACAATTAGGACGAATGTGACTATGAACACCACAAAAGTGACAAACATGAACAAATTTAGGAATATCAGTATTCTTAACAGTAAGTCTAGTCTCAGATTTTAGTTTTTACCTCAACAAAGAACAGTTTAGTCTAATATGACCAACAACATCACAAAGGTGACAGGTAGGCACAAAAACAGATTTCTTTTGCACACTAGCAGCAGGTTTAGACATAGGTTTAGAAACTTCAGCGTTAACATCAGAATTTTTACCTTTGTCTAACCTAGCAAAATAAGCCTTCTATTTATTATTCATCTTGAAATGAGGGATATAAACTTTCTCAGTCTTAGGCTTAAGAAAAACAGAAACACTTATGTTATCAACAGCAGGCTTAGTACTAGTCAAATTTTCAATTTTAGTTTTAGATTCAACTAACTTTTGTTCCAAGCTTTTCATCTTCTCATCTTGAGAGGAAATTTGATTTCTCAAAAATTCATTCTTTTTATTAGACTCATCTAATCTCACAATCAAATCCTCTTTTTCAAGATTAGCCAATTTTAACTCTTTTTTAAATTTCTTAGCAATTTTCAAAAATTTAGATAATTCCTTACGAAAAGTTTCAAAAGTATAAAAAAAAAAATCAACAGAAACAACAATGTCTTTTTTATTCAAAACATCACAGGCATCAATAAAATTAGCAGAAGCATGAGCAGAAACATGATTAAAAAGACACTTCAAATTATTCATGATAATAGGAGTCAAGGATCAGCTCTTAGATCAAAAGATCTAAAACAGAAGAGCTACCTGCTCTGATACCACTTGTTAGAAATTTAGACCCCTTAAACCAACCAGATTAACTTAGTTAATTAGCCAAGTGATTAACTTAGTCAAATTATGCAATTCTAGGTTATCACAAACATACAATCATATCAAAAATATAAAGCAGCGGAAAAATAAATAACACAATGATATGATCATTCAGGAAACCACATGGTAAAAACCTGTGGAAGATTTGACCTAGCTATTCTCAAGGTAAACCTGAATCCACTATGCGAAAGAATTGAAGTTCATACAAAAGGACTTACAAGCTTCCCGCTTGACTTCCTAATGCTACCCATCAGTAGAACTTACTAACACGACCACGTGCAAGTTCCGAATCCACGGACTCCTTCTTTCTTGGATTCTCTAATCAAGTACAAGCACCCCCGCTTGTGTATCTTTAAGTTCTTGAATTTGCAACTAAATGATCACCAAGTTTTTGCCATAATCTTGAATCTTGGAAACCCTAAGTATATGTGAAGGCAAACACCTCTAGATCTCACAAGAAATTCACACACACAACATAAAGAGCAACCTTAGAGAGTTTTGGGTACAAAACCCTAGATCTACAAAAAGAGGCACAAGATGGCACTCCTAATCTCTCTAAAAAATCACCTAAAAACGTTTTAGGGTTTTCCTTATATAGAGGAGTGTTTTACTTGAACCCCAAGACATTTAAGTAGAGTTTGGGCTGAACTGGAATTCTACAGAAAAATAAATCTACCCGTGGTTCGATCAATCGAGTTTAATTTTTTATCGATCGAGCCTTGCAGATTTAGTCCAATAAATTCTGCAATTACTCGATTCCTATTTTACAAATAAACATACTTTGAGCAAGCCTAAACTTAGACTCTATGTTTTGATCATGGTTTGCCAATAAAATACAAATTGGAGTTCTAATACATTAGTTCCTAATTTCTTAGAACCTAACACTTACCACTTAAGATTTATTATGAAAGTATTATGAAAATATTATGATAAAAATTGATACTAATTTTAATTTTAATGTACTATTAAAATTTTCTTTTCTCTTTCTAAAAAAATTATTTTCTTCTCACCAATATTAGCTAATACTAACCTACTACTTAAAATTTATTATGAAAAAATTGAGATAACATTTCCTACTTTTTTTTTTCTTTTTTTTTTCCCCTATTTTTTTATCCTCCACACATAGCATTTCTTTTTTTTCTTTTTTCTTTTTTCCTTTTTTTCCTCCTCTCTTTTTCTCCTCCACACACGTACCTTTAAACTTTTCTTTTTTATCCTTCTTTCCTCCTTTGTTTTCCCTGTCATTTCTCCAAACTCCATAATGTTCCAAGCTCTCCTTCCTTTTTTTTTTTTTTTTTCCTTGCCGTCGTTTACAACGTCCACGAATTCACTATTTGACGGTCATTTCTTTGCGGCAGTGGTTGTGGAGGTGACGGTGGCTGTGGTGGAGGAGTCGCGAGTGGCTATTGGGATTTGGAGGGTCCCTCCGACGGAGACGGCGATGGCAGGGACTGTTTCGATGCCAGTCGCTTTGATGATTGCACTCTCGGCGTGCTCTAAAAGCCACCGGAGCTCATCTGTCCTCTTGGAGAGACTCTTCAACTTCTTCTCCTAACCTCCATAATCCATCCACCACAAGATGGGTACAAACTCCATTTGAAAGATTTTGCTATATTCTGATTTTTTTTTTTGTTTTGCATTTTGAGGAATCCTAATTTGAAAGGAATTGATTTTTTTTTTTTTTTTTTCATTAGCTGATTTGGGAATTTGTTATAGATTTTTTTGTGTTTGGATTTGGAAATTTGTTATTAAGAGGGCAGAGGGCAGAGTAGAGAGATGAAGGGAATGAAGAATGGTGTGAAAGGGTAATTTGGTAATTGTTCTGTGAGTTTAACGGATAAATTTCAAACACGCACGAGTGTTTTCCAAAATGGAGCTCTGAGCTCCTTTTCCATATTGCGCATTTTCTTCACAAACCCAAAACGCAACTTTTTCCAAAAAGTTGCGTTTTTGGTTGAACCAAACGCACATTTAGGCCTGGCTTTTTTCAAAAAGCCCTTTTTGGGCTCAAAATGTGGAAACAAACGGGCACTAAATTCAAGTATGAATGTCTATATTCTTACTTTAACTAGTGGTTAAATAATTAAATTTAAGGTAGAGTACATGTTTAGTCCTTGTCTTTTATGATGTATTTCAATTTTGTCGTTAATTTTTTAAACGTATAAATTTGGTGCCTGAACTTTTGATATTGTATCAAAATGATCCCCACTATTAAACGATGAATGAAAAATATTGACATGCCTTATGACCAAAATAAAATATAATTTCTTTACTGCATAGATTGCCACTTGAACTGTGAGTTTCAGTTAGCTCAACTAATAAAGTCTCTAATGGTTGTATAAGAGATTTAGAGTTCAATCTTTGCCTACATTAAAAATTGATTGATGTCTTAGTCTGATGATAAAAGAACTATCATTAAGAACAAACGCCATATGTTAAAACTCTCAAATTAAAAAAAAAAAATAAAATAAAAAAGAAGAAAGATTGTCCCTTGAACTGCCCTGTGGCCTAAATTAACAAAAAGTAGAAAGACAAAAACCAAAATGCACGTGTAAACGCATCCTTTAATCTATATTTTTCTGTTTGCACTTTCTCATCTTTCCTGGAAATTTTCCTTAGAAACAAACACATCCCAAAAAAAAAAAAAAAATTAACCAAAGATGTAAGCTTCATCCACCAAGAAAAAACGACATTTTCTTGGCATCCCAACAGCAACCAGGAATCAAATACTACCCATGCTCATTTCTCGAACTCCTCTCCGGTATTGACTCTTCACTACTTCCCTGAAATTCCTAACCCAGACTCTCTACTCCCCAGAAATGGTACTCATAGAACCACACTCCTTCACGGACTTGACCCACAGACCACCTATAAGATGAACTTAGAATGATCCCAATACCACCCACATATCCCTCTCTCTCTACCTGGACTTCCCATCCTCCACCATTCCTGGGTTTTTGACATGATTTTTCTTGTTAACTTGATTTGGTAGCCCACATATATTTGAAAAAGGAATGATTGATAGATACCTTGAAGAGATTTTCATTTCCTGCCATTTTGGAATATGGCTGAAAACTTGAATCATGCGCAAACATCAACATATGCGTGCTTGTAAATCTCATTGTTGAATAATTTTTTTTCTATATTTTTTTTAATTGTTGAATTTCTTTTTCTGAACAAATGTTTGAGATGGTTTTGTGCCATATTCGTTTCTCTTTCCCTTTAATTTTTTAATTTGGTGGTTTTACTTGACGGGAGAGCCATTGACAAGCGGAGAGAGAGAGGTTAAGGCGGCAGCCTTTGATTGGGTCTTCTTTGGGTGATGAGGCTGAATAATTGGTTTTGAAATATTTGTGTCTGTTTGTTTCAGAGGAAAGTGTAACGAAAGATGAGAGAAAGTACAAAAAGGGAAAATAGACAGAAGGCTACGTTTTCTTATTAAAAAAGAAAAAAGAAAGATTGAAGGTGTTTGCGCGGGCCCTTGGTTCTTTTTATTTTATTTTTTTGATTTAGCCCATTTGTAGTCCAAATGACAATGTATGTGGTCTTTAGTTGGATTATTGTCTGCATTCTGAGCACCCATGTGACGCGGAGAGTTAAAATAATGATTAAATAATTAAAAATTCTTCCTCCTAATTTCAATAATGGAATGAATTCATATGTATATAAATCATTTCTCGATCCGTGTATACTCATAAGCCTTGCCATTGAGTCTAGTGCCGTACAATAATTTTCTCAAAACATTTCTTTCCTGTATAATGTTAAAAATATTATAAATTTTAATACATTGAACTTATAAAACTAATGTGTCACAAATTATTAAAATATATTTTAAACATTTATTTAATACGAGATTAAAATTCATGAATTACATGCATTACCAGTTACCACATCACTATATAGTAAGTTATAATACCATTAACATTTACCTCCTTTTATCCACCTTTCCTCCTTTCATCCACCTTTTCTTATTTAGGAAATCACCTTTGAAGTTCATCCAAAAAAGAAATCATCTTTGACGGTTGAGGTTCGTTATGGATGCTACTTTAATATGATAACGACTGCCAATTGATCCCTTTATGACTAAGCAAAACCTTATTTAATTCAAAGTCGATGAAGAAATGAGTGAATGTGGAAAAACTTGAAATTGAATTGTAGTTCACAATAATGACGACTCCCTTTGTTCTTTTCAAATACAATAGTTCTAAATCGATGTCTATTTTTTTTTTTTCCTTTCTCTCTTTTTGGTCTAAATTCGATGCCACATGTTTTATTTACTTAAAAAATGTATAGACTAAGGCGTAACTATATAATACGCCTATATGGGTTAGGTTTCTTTTTAGCTTAAAAATTAAGGGGAGGATGAGAACTAAAGGCGAGTAAATTACGTGTGGGGAATTCAAGATGGCAAGAGCTGTTGAACTCTAACTTGAAGATGAAGAAAGTCTTTGTATATGGGGCTTGTTTTATTAAATAAGAAAAATATTAACGAGTGCACTTAGGGTACTGGTTAATAATCTATTTTAGGAAAGTTTTTATTGGGAAACGAAAAAAAAAAAGTAATTAATATTTTGATAGATTTTTTCATTTCCCATAAAAACTTTCCTAAAACGGATTATTAACTCGTTGGCATCTAGTTTAGTGTTTATTTAATCCGATAAATGTTGTAAAATATTTCGATAGTACAAAAATTATTGTGGCTAATAAACAAATTAATTTAATAATAAACCAAATATAACTTGGTCGAGACTTTCGTTTGGCACAAAGTCATAAATGAGAAGCCTTTCATTTCCTTCCAAGTAGAAACCTTGAAGCTAAACTATATTCCAGTGGTGAAGCTTAGCCATTAACAAGATCTCATTCTTAACATCTATCTCTTGTCCATCAGAGAGCCTACCCTATAGATGCATCAAAATATTCAATATGAAACCCTTAATAATAAAAAAGTTCTGAATCTAACCTGTTATGACAGACAATTGAGATACTTGACTATATGATATTGCCAAATTACCTTGTAGACAGGAACCAAATCCTCCTTCCCCAACCTTATTTACATTAGAAAAGTTGTATGTAGTTACTCTAATTGTTGGAAAATTGAACCCCATTGATTCAATATTGCAAATTTCATCCGCAGTTTTGGGTTATAGATTGATTCTGGTTAATTAAATCAATTACCTAAGTTGATTAATTAGGTCAAATTATATGCAAATAATGGAGGTACACACAAATCACCAGATAAATTAAGTGCAGTAAAATTTAAATTGACACGGTGATTTGTTGAAAAATGAGAAAAACCTCTTGAAGGTGAAAAATCTCATCAAGTGAATTTTAGGTCAACATTCCCAAGAATCCACTAATCATGAACAAGTGGTTACAAGTATGAAGAATCTTACCACTACCTTGAACTATCTCAAAATACCAACCTACAGTTTAATCTTTACTCCAATCCCTAATTGGACTTGATCTTGTAGATACTTGTTCTTGTATGCATGGATCCTAGTACGTGTTTGACTTCCTAGTAACTTATTGATTGTTATCGGATGGAAAGTTTTTCACTTCAAAACACATTGAAGATCTAAAAGTACTTGGTTACAAAACCCTAAGGCGTACAAGAATGCAGTAGCTTCTCACAAAGTGTATAAGTTCTCTAAACTGAGTCTCTGTGTATTTTATGTCTTTAAAATAATACTTTTATATGTTCTAGAGGTTTAGTGAACGAAACCTTAGCAATCCAAGTCATCATTGGCTGAAATTTTGATGTGATAGTTCTGGATCTGCAGAACTCAATAGATCGAGAGGTATTGAGCTTAGTGTCGAGAATTACTCATTAAGCCTCGATAGATGCTAGTGTTGAGACTAGTGTTAAGTTTCATTAAATTTGTTTTTCTTCACTTGTTTCTTGGTTCAATCTTTGTTAGGAATGCTATTAGCATATGGATAATAATTAGTTAGTTAGTTACAATTCTAAACATGTTAATCACATTTAGCACATGTTGGAATTATCAATGCACATGGGGAATAATAGAACCAATAGGATAAAGCATGTTAATCACATTTAGCGCAGGTTAGAATTATTAATGCACATGGGAAATAATAGAACTAATAGGATGAGGCCATGTGGGCCAATGAGATTAGAGCTAGTCTCCTATAAATACATGATTGTAGTCCAATATGAGATATGAATGAAGAATAAACCAATTTGTTAGTGCATTAGTGCATCTCTCTCTCTCTTAATCTCTCTCTTTCTCTATGGAGGGTGACTACTTCGAATTAAGTCAATTTCCCTATAATTCCTATCCATTCCCCTATAATTCTCATCAATTCCCTTATAATTCATACCCATCCCCATTAGGAACCAACGGGTTCCTAACAATCTTCATACACTACAACAAAAGTGAGCTATAGTGACAAAAACATTTCATCACAATATGTCCTTATTTCGTCACGAATACATATGGTGACGAAATAGTGACGAAAAAACATTCGTCACCTAAGCTCCGTCACCTTTTGTATTGGTGACGAAAATGTTTCATCACCAAAAAAGAAAAGATAGGTGACAAAATTTTTTCGTCACCAATAAAAAATGATAGGTGACAAAAGTTTTTTGTCACCTAATGTTTTCGTCACTAAACCTTATTTTCAGTGACAAAATATTTCGTCACCAAATATATTTTTTTTCCAATATCAATAGATTAGGTGACGAAATTTTGCGTCACCGATTGTTTTTTTTTTTTTTTACTTCAATAGATCAGGTGACGAATTATTTCGTCACCAATTTTTGCTTATAGTCAGATATGGCGAAGAAAATTATCGTCACCAATTTTATTTTTTTATTAATATTCTTTACATTTACTTGCCATTATATTAACCTGTTCATTTCTAACCAAATCCATAAAATAAAATAAAAATACATCCATTCATTTCAAACCAAATCCATAAAAAAACATCCATACAATCTAAAAATGCAATAAAGATGTTCACAAAGTAATTACAACCATTTATATACAAATGATGTCTTAGCTTCCAAACTTTACAGAAAATTATTTGAGCTCAAGTAGTTCCACAAAAGCTATCTTTTTGCCACCAATCTCATATCTGCACAAGTATAAAGGAAAATACATCAATAACAAACTAGACTGCAAACCTATATCCTTGATCAGATGTACTACAAAAAAAAAAAATATATATATATATATAATATATATTATTAGAAAGACAATGCAGAAAATGTCCACAGAATACCCAATAACAAACTAGAAAAATAATCATAATGCAACATCACATGAAGCCAAACTATCAAAGAAAGAAAACCCACAACATTCTCTAAAAAAAAAAAAAAAAACCAAACCCACATTACAAACCATGGAAAAATCACAAAGAATACAGAAAAATCTCAATTTAAAACAAAACAAATAAAGTGCAATCCAAAACAAAAACCCAGCCACCATCATAAACACAAACCCAACCACCACAAAGAATAAAAAAATCTAGCCAACACTATTTAAAAAAAAAAAAAAAAACTAGCCACCACTATTAAACAAAAACCACAGCCACCACTATAAACAAAAAACACACCACCACCATTAAACAAAAAACACAGCCACCACCATTAACACAAAAACCCGGCCACTAACATAAACAAAAAACTCAGCCACCACCATAAACAAAAAACCCAGTCACCACCATTAACACAAAAACTCAGCCACTACTATAAACAAAAAACCCACCATCACCATTAAACAAAAAATACAGCCACCACCATTAACATAAAAACTCAGCCACTATCATAAACAAAAAGCTCAACCATCACAATAAATAAAAAAAACTTACCACCAACATTAAACAAAAAAACTCAGCCACCACCATAAACAAAAAACCCACCACCACCATTAAACAAAAAACATAGCCACCACCATTACCACAAAAACTCAGCCACTACCATAAACAAAAAACCTAGTCATCACAATAAATAAAAAACCCACCACCACTATTAACCTTACAAACCGAAAACCGGTATGATTGAACCGGTTATAGGCCGATTTGCTTAAAACACCAAAACGCATTATTTTTTTTATATTTTTGTTAGGAAAGACACAGCAGTTTTATAGTAAAGATCTAAAAAATAAAACAATCAACCAGGACTATCCTTTACCACTGAAGCTAATCAAAACATGAAAACTAAACAAGCAAATATAATTTCAAAAAAAAAAACCTAGAAAAAAAAAATCATTGAGTACTTACAGGGGTTTTGGAAGAATTAATTTGGAGAAGAATGTCCTTGAGGCTTTGATCACTGGAAGCACTTTTCAAGTTTCCATGGCGATTCAGTGGAAGATCCAAACCTGTGCCATCCAACCCTTTCTTTGCACTGTCTTCATTTCCATTCGTAGTAGCAGCAGACCCACCTTCATTTTCCTTCTCTTTTTTCTTTCTTTTTTTTCTCCTTCAATATACACTTTGAGTGGCTGAGAACTAAGAAGGTCTTGGTTTTGTCCTTTGACTGAGAGTATAGCTAGCTTGTTCTTTTCCTTTTATTTTGTGTGGTTTTCATAATCTTATTTTGTGTGTCTGACACCACACGTAAAGGTAAAGCTGAAAATTTTGACATTTGAAATGTGTAAACAAATTCCTTAAAAAAAAATGTGTAAACAAATTTAAAAAAATGATGCTAGTGGCATAATTTTTTTTACAATTTTGTACCACAACTTATCACATGGTAGTAAGAGTGTGTTTTTACACCGCCTCATCCACCCTAACTACAAGCGACTTGCTTCCACAAAAGGGCATGTTAAGGACACAATTGATAGTGAATAACTCATGGTCCTACTATTCTAAATTAAGTAAAGGTAATGAGAAAAACTAAGTACAATAAGGCCATGTAAACATCTTGCTATTCTAAATTAAGTACAAGGCAATGAGAAAAATTAAGTACAATAAGGCCAAACGTAATAGGGATATCAACTTACATTTGATTGTTTCGGATTCACAGGCCTAAAGGGTTTTCTAAGAATCACCCTTCAATTCGTCTGAATCTGAACTACTGGCATTATAACCTACCATATACCAACATATGAACTTTTAATTAGAAGAACAACAACTGAAAAAAAAATAAGATGTAAATTCAGAAGACATGTATGCAGCNTTGTTTTTTTTTTTTTTTTTTTCATTAGCTGATTTGGGAATTTGTTATAGATTTTTTTGTGTTTGGATTTGGAAATTTGTTATTAAGAGGGCAGAGGGCAGAGTAGAGAGATGAAGGGAATGAAGAATGGTGTGAAAGGGTAATTTGGTAATTGTTCTGTGAGTTTAACGGATAAATTTCAAACACGCACGAGTGTTTTCCAAAATGGAGCTCTGAGCTCCTTTTCCATATTGCGCATTTTCTTCACAAACCCAAAACGCAACTTTTTCCAAAAAGTTGCGTTTTTGGTTGAACCAAACGCACATTTAGGCCTGGCTTTTTTCAAAAAGCCCTTTTTGGGCTCAAAATGTGGAAACAAACGGGCACTAAATTCAAGTATGAATGTCTATATTCTTACTTTAACTAGTGGTTAAATAATTAAATTTAAGGTAGAGTACATGTTTAGTCCTTGTCTTTTATGATGTATTTCAATTTTGTCGTTAATTTTTTAAACGTATAAATTTGGTGCCTGAACTTTTGATATTGTATCAAAATGATCCCCACTATTAAACGATGAATGAAAAATATTGACATGCCTTATGACCAAAATAAAATATAATTTCTTTACTGCATAGATTGCCACTTGAACTGTGAGTTTCAGTTAGCTCAACTAATAAAGTCTCTAATGGTTGTATAAGAGATTTAGAGTTCAATCTTTGCCTACATTAAAAATTGATTGATGTCTTAGTCTGATGATAAAAGAACTATCATTAAGAACAAACGCCATATGTTAAAACTCTCAAATTAAAAAAAAAAAATAAAATAAAAAAGAAGAAAGATTGTCCCTTGAACTGCCCTGTGGCCTAAATTAACAAAAAGTAGAAAGACAAAAACCAAAATGCACGTGTAAACGCATCCTTTAATCTATATTTTTCTGTTTGCACTTTCTCATCTTTCCTGGAAATTTTCCTTAGAAACAAACACATCCCAAAAAAAAAAAAAAAATTAACCAAAGATGTAAGCTTCATCCACCAAGAAAAAACGACATTTTCTTGGCATCCCAACAGCAACCAGGAATCAAATACTACCCATGCTCATTTCTCGAACTCCTCTCCGGTATTGACTCTTCACTACTTCCCTGAAATTCCTAACCCAGACTCTCTACTCCCCAGAAATGGTACTCATAGAACCACACTCCTTCACGGACTTGACCCACAGACCACCTATAAGATGAACTTAGAATGATCCCAATACCACCCACATATCCCTCTCTCTCTACCTGGACTTCCCATCCTCCACCATTCCTGGGTTTTTGACATGATTTTTCTTGTTAACTTGATTTGGTAGCCCACATATATTTGAAAAAGGAATGATTGATAGATACCTTGAAGAGATTTTCATTTCCTGCCATTTTGGAATATGGCTGAAAACTTGAATCATGCGCAAACATCAACATATGCGTGCTTGTAAATCTCATTGTTGAATAATTTTTTTTCTATATTTTTTTTAATTGTTGAATTTCTTTTTCTGAACAAATGTTTGAGATGGTTTTGTGCCATATTCGTTTCTCTTTCCCTTTAATTTTTTAATTTGGTGGTTTTACTTGACGGGAGAGCCATTGACAAGCGGAGAGAGAGAGGTTAAGGCGGCAGCCTTTGATTGGGTCTTCTTTGGGTGATGAGGCTGAATAATTGGTTTTGAAATATTTGTGTCTGTTTGTTTCAGAGGAAAGTGTAACGAAAGATGAGAGAAAGTACGAAAAGGGAAAATAGACAGAAGGCTACGTTTTCTTATTAAAAAATAAAAAAGAAAGATTGAAGGTGTTTGCGCGGGCCCTTGGTTCTTTTTATTTTATTTTTTTGATTTAGCCCATTTGTAGTCCAAATGACAATGTATGTGGTCTTTAGTTGGATTATTGTCTGCATTCTGAGCACCCATGTGACGCGGAGAGTTAAAATAATGATTAAATAATTAAAAATTCTTCCTCCTAATTTCAATAATGGAATGAATTCATATGTATATAAATCATTTCTCGATCCGTGTATACTCATAAGCCTTGCCATTGAGTCTAGTGCCGTACAATAATTTTCTCAAAACATTTCTTTCATGTATAATGTTAAAATATTATAAATTTTAATACATTGAACTTATAAAATTAATGTGTCACAAATTATTAAAATATATTTTAAACATTTATTTAATACGAGATTAAAATTCATGAATTACATGCATTACCAGTTACCACATCACTATATAGTAAGTTATAATACCATTAACATTTACCTCCTTTTATCCACCTTTCCTCCTTTCATCCACCTTTTCTTATTTAGGAAATCACCTTTGAAGTTCATCCAAAAAAGAAATCATCTTTGACGGTTGAGGTTCGTTATGGATGCTACTTTAATATGATAACGACTGCCAATTGATCCCTTTATGACTAAGCAAAACCTTATTTAATTCAAAGTCGATGAAGAAATGAGTGAATGTGGAAAAACTTGAAATTGAATTGTGTAGTTCACAATAATGACGACTCCCTTTGTTCTTTTCAAATACAATAGTTCTAAATCGATGTCTATTTTTTTTTTCCTTTCTCTCTTTTTGGTCTAAATTCGATGCCACACGTTTTATTTACTTAAAAAATGTATAGACTAAGGCGTAACTATATAATACGCCTATATGGGTTAGGTTTCTTTTTAGCTTAAAAATTAAGGGGAGGATGAGAACTAAAGGCGAGTAAATTACGTGTGGGGAATTCAAGATGGCAAGAGCTGTTGAACTCTAACTTGATGATGAAGAAAGTCTTTGTATATGGGGCCTGTTTTATTAAATAAGAAAAATATTAACGAGTGCACTTAAGGTACTGGTTAATAATCTATTTTAGGAAAGTTTTTATAGGGAAATGAAAAAAAAAAAGTAATTAATATTTTGACAGATTTTTTCATTTCTCATAAAAACTTTCCTAAAACGGATTATTAACTCGTTGGCAACTAGTTTAGTGTTTATTTAATTTGATAAATGTTGTAAAATATTTCGATAGTACAAAAATTATTGTGGCTAATAAACAAATTAATTTAATAATAAACCAAATATAACTTGGTCGAGACTTTCGTTTGGCACAAAGTCATAAATGAGAAGCCTTTCATTTCCTTCCAAGTAGAAACCTTGAAGCTAAACTATATTCCAGTGGTGAAGCTTAGCCATTAACAAGATCTCATTCTTAAATTCTAAATCTCCTTGTCCCGAACCTATGGATAGTAGTTTAACATCTATCTCTTGTCCATCAGAGAGCCTACCCTATAGATCCATCAAAATATTCAATATGAAACCCTTAATAATAAAAAAGTTCTGAATCTAACCTGTTATGACAGACAATTGAGATACTTGACTATATGATATTGCCAAATTACCTTGTAGACAGGAACCAAATCCTCCTTCCCCAACCTTATTTACAGAAAAGTTGTATGTAGTTACTCAAATTGTTGGAAAATTGAACCCCATTGATTCAATATTGCAAATTTCATCCGCAGTTTTGGGTTATAGATTGATTCTGGTTAATTAAATCAATTATATAAGTTGATTAATTAGGTCAAATTATATGCAAATAATGGAGGTACACACAAATCACCAAATAAATTAAGTGCAGTAAAATTTAAATTGACACGGTGATTTGTTGAAAAATGAGAAAAACCTCTTGAAGGTGAAAAATCTCATCAAGTGAATTTTAGGTCAACATTCCCAAGAATCCACTAATCATGAACAAGTGGTTACAAATATAAAGAATCTTACCACTACCTTGAACTATCTCAAAATACCAACCTACAGTTTAATCTTTACTTCAATCCCTAATTGGACTTGATCTTGTAGAGATTTGTTCTTGTATGCATGGATCCTAGTACGTGTTTGACTTCCTAGTAACTTATTGATTGTTATCGGATGGAAAGTTTTTCACTTCAAAACACATTGAAGATCTAAAAGCACTTGGTTACAAAACCCTAAGGCGTACAAGAATGCAGTAGCTTCTCACAAAGTGTATAAGTTCTCTAAACTGAGTCTCTGTGTATTTTATGTCTTTAAAATAATACTTTTATATGTTCTAGAGGTTTAGTGAACGAAACCTTAGCAATCCAAGTCATCATTGGCTGAAATTTTGATGTGATAGTTCTGGATTTGCAGAACTCAATAGATCGAGAGGTATTGAGCTTAGTGTCGAGAATTACTCATTAAGCCTCGATAGATGCTAGTGTTGAGACTAGTGTTAAGTTTCATTAAATTTGTTTTTCTTCACTTGTTTCTTGGTTCAATCTTTGTTAGAAATGCTATTAGCATATGGATAATAATTAGTTAGTTAGTTACAATTCTAAACATGTTAATCACATTTAGCACATGTTGGAATTATCAATGCACATGGGGAATAATAGAACCAATAGGATGAAGCATGTTGATCACATTTAGCGCATGTTGGAATTATTAATGCACATGGGAAATAATAGAACCAATAGGATGAGGCCATGTGGGCCAATTATGAGATTAGAGCTAGTCTCCTATAAATAATGATTGTAATCCAATATGAGATATGAATGAAGAATAAACCAATTTGTTAGTGCATTAATGCATCTCTCTCTCTCTTAATCTCTCTCTTTCTCTATGGAGGGTGACTACTTCGAATTAAGTCAATTTCCCTATAATTCCTATCCATTCCCCTATAATTCTCATCAATTCCCTTATAATTCATACCCATCCCCATTAGGAACCAACGGGTTCCTAACAATCTTCATACATTTAATGATACCACTTACTTTGTCTTATCAACATTCTTCATGATATCCTAAACATATCTTAGATCTATCTAATTACAAGTAAAATACATTTTGTTAAACAATATGCCAATACATTAAAAAAAAAAAATGACCCTAACACATAACTTCACATGTGGAACAAGTCAATACAACTAGATTAGATAAGTCAATTGTTTAATGACAATTGATACAGTATTAAGTTATGCGCATGCCTCATTAATATGCTCACCAACACTAATTATTGAAGTAATCTTACAAAACTACTAATGCTCAAAATGTGTATACCACTATAATATCCTTTTATTTTTGTTGAAGTTATTTTAAGCGAACACTCACTCCTTCAAAAGTTTATCTTTCTAGATATTATGATGTAATGTTGAATTCTTGGTAGCCTAATCCTATTTTATAAAAGGAATTAGTTTTGATCAGGTAGTGCTCCTCTACACTAGATCCATTGGAATACCAACCCATGTCAAAAAAGTTAATTAATTTTTCTTTTCTCATAAAACATTTTTAAAACTATTTTTTAAATTAATTGCCTTAAGATATTTATTAATTTTTCTAAAATTTTATTATACCACATCAACCACAAACCCATTAAACGTGACTAGACTTATTACCTTTGAGTGTAGGTCTAACAAATGTTCCCTCAAACCTCATGGATAATATGCTACAAGCCTACTGATAGGTTTTAGGGAGGATTTCCCACTAACTATGAGCGAGTAATGTCAATGACTCACTTCTTTCTTATTTTATGAATACCTAATACCCTGAACACCCCTGTACAAGGGTATGCTTACAAGAGGACTCATTGTTATTTTTCAATTATTTCTTCCCCAAACAGAAATGGGTAATTTTAGTATTACATAAAAATTAACAACTTTTATCACAACTATTTTATGTGATTGATTGTGTGTTATTTTCATATAAACTTATTACTTTTTTCTACCATTTACCACTGCAGCAAGAATTGTGATTTATTATTTGCTCTTCAAATTTTTGAACAAAAATTGATTTACGCGCTTAATTTTCTGAGCCTCGACAGGTGGAGTGGTTTTGTCTAAGATGAGCTAAGGATTTACTATTAATATTATTAGAATGACATCAATCTGGACCAGAAGAGTAAAGACCAGTTCTAAGTTTAGTCTTTTCTCACTTTTCTCAAACTATCCGTGTATACGCGTATGGCCAACCTTTTCTGCCTTCTACTTTCTATATTCAAAAAAGCATCTTTGGTTTAGGTACGGATGCTACTTTTATACGCTAACAACTTTCCGTATTTGACCTTTTTTTTTTTTTTTTTTTTTTTTTTTGACAATTCGAAAGCCGAGAGGAAGAGAGAAGATGATGATGATGAAGATGAAGATGATTGAAACATTGGGTTTGTATTTGATTTTGATTTTGGGTTTGGGTTATGGATTTTCAGTTAATAGTTTAATTTTGAGTTGATTTTCTTTTTGATTTTGATTTTGGGTTTGGGTTTGATTTTGAGTTGGGTTTGGTTTGATTTTGTTGATTTTGTGCGCGTTAAAGAAGACGAAAGAAAGAAGAAGAAGAGGAAGAAGGTTCACGGAGAGGGCAGAGCAGAGAAGAGATGGGCAGGGTAATTTCGTAATCTGTAAGAGGCAACGGGTAAAAACGCGCATTTCCTTTTGATTATGGACCTCCTCAGCTGCATTTTTCATGCGCGTTTTCGGATCAATTTTTGCCTTGGCCCAAAACGCAACTTTTTTCAAAAAGTTGCGTTTTGGGCTGAGCCAAACGCAGATAACTTCTCAGCATTTTACAAATGCGCATATTTGGTAAAAGTGGGCTCAAAACGCCCAACCAAACGGGCACAATATCCTTTTATTTTTGTTGAAGTTATTTTAAGCGAACACTCACTCCTTCAAAAGTTTATCTTTCTAGATATTATGATGTAACGTTGAATTCTTGGTAGCCTAATCCTATTTTATAAAAGGAATTAGTTTTGATCAGGTAGTGCTCCTCTACACTAGATCCATTGGAATACCAACCCATGTCAAAAAAGTTAATTAATTTTTCTTTTCTCATAAAACATTTTTAAAACTATTTTTTAAATTAATTGCCTTAAGATATTTATTAATTTTTCTAAACTTTTATTATACCACATCAACCACAAACCCATTAAACGTGACTAGACTTATTACCTTTGAGTGTAGGTCTAACAAATGTTCCCTCAAACCTTATGGATAATATGCTACAAGCCTACTGATAGGTTTTAGGGAGGATTTCCCACTAACTATGAGCGAGTAATGTCAATGACTCACTTCTTTCTTATTTTATGAATACCTAATACCTTGAACACCCCTGTACAAGGGTATTCTTACAAGAGGACTCATTGTTATTTTTCAATTATTTCTTCCCCAAACAAAAATGGGTAATTTTAGTATTACATAAAAATTAACAACTTTTATCACAACTATTTTATGTGATTGATTGTGTATTATTTTCATATAAACTTATTACTTTTTTCTACCATTTACCACTGCAGCAAGAATTGTGATTTATTATTTGCTCTTTAAATTTTTGAACAAAAATTGATTTACGCGCTTAATTTTCTGAGCCTCGACAGGTGGAGTGGTTTTGTCTAAGATGAGCTAAGGATTTACTATTAATATTATTAGAATGACATCAATCTGGACCAGAAGAGTAAAGACCAGTTCTAAGTTTAGTCTTTTCTCACTTTTCTCAAACTATCCGTGTATACGCGTATGGCCAACCTTTTCTGCCTTCTACTTTCTATATTCAAAAAAGCATCTTTGGTTTAGGTACGGATGCTACTTTTATACGCTAACAACTTTCCGTTTTTGTTTTTGTTTTTGTTTTTTTGTTTTTTTTTTTTTTTTTTGATACGCCGGATTTGACCTCTTTATGACTAAGAATAGCCTTCGAAATTTAATACAAAGTCGATCAAGAAATGAGTGGATGTCGACAAACTCGAAATAGAATGGAAGTTTCCTCCATCAAATAAATAATGGTCGTTCCTCCCGATCATGTCAACGCTATTTGTTCTCTTCAGCCTCGTTCTTTCTAAATTGATGATTTTTTTTTCCTTCTAAATTTGATGTCACACATTTTATTTATTAAAAATTGATCATTGCTAAGTATAATATAAATTTTATTATTTAGTTTTTATAAATTAATGGTACGATCAATTACCCAAAAAAAAAAGTTCAAAAATTCATTTGTCATAATTTAAAATCTATTATTCACATTTACTATTTCATATATATATATATATATATATATTTTTTTTTTTTTATACGAAAAACCAGTACTTCATTAACCATTCAAGTCTAAAAATTGGTTTACATTTGAAGCAACTGCAGATTCTATAATGGTTGGAGTTTCCTCCAACCATGTTACATAGTCATCTACAAATTGAGCATATTGTGCGAGACCGTGGGCTGCCTTATTGCCTCTCTTCGAGTGTGTTGGACTTCAAACTGGTGTAGTTGTGACATATATTGGTTGGTGCCAGAGATAATGTTGGCAATGGCTGTAGGTGGTTTAGCGACTCCCTGCATTGCAGAACAGACAAGTAGATTGTCACTTTCAAAGACCACCTTTTGGATAGCAATGTCTCTAGCAAAAATAGCAGCCATTTCAAGTGCTTTAGCTTCAACTTCCAACGCCCCAAGGGAAGCATCAGTTTCTTGCTCATTGCAGCAACTACCTTCCTTGATCATCCTTGCAATCACTCCAATACCAGTCCATTTGTTCTTAGAGAAAACTGCACCATTAGTATTCACCTTGTACCATCCTATTGGGGGAGGAGTCCATTTGTTATTTCCAACTGAGTTACCTTGAGATTGGATTGGATTTTCCTGTACTGCAGAGTATTCCTCTAACAGTCTTGTAGCTAATCCATAAATTGCAGCAGTTGAGAGTTTTCTCCTCTGTGCCTTACCTCATTTCTGTTTCTCCAAATACTCCATGCAGTCATCAACACAATGTCCAACATGTTAGACTCCTTATTCAGATCCATGCTACACTACCATAGTATATCAGTAAAATCCCCATTACCCTCAATGAGATAGAAGATGACAATGGTTCCATACCTTTTTGGCTTTTGAGCACTAACACAACACATGGAGGACAGTTTCAGGTTCTAAACCACTCATCACAGATAGGGTCTTCAAGTACTTTCAATGAAATAAATTCATTTTGGTGGGTAGGATATTTTGACAAGCTTTCCATCCAAAGGCTCTAATCTTAGCTGGGATTCTTGCTCTCCATAGCTTCTGCCAAAAACATTTCATTAGTGATGGATCTGAGTTCTCTCCTTTGTCCTTTCCCTTCCCATTTCTAGCTAAGTGGTATGCACTCTTCACACTAAATTTTCCATTTGCAGCTGCTGTCCATACCAGTTTATCAGCTGGTAGTACTGTACTTAATGGATGCTCAGTATGGAGTTAGCTTCATGCTCTAGAAACAAATCTCGAATCATGTTAGCTTTCCATTCTCCATTTTTTGCATCAATGAGTGCACAAACCTTCGCCTCCATGGGTAGTAATCTTTGAGGTGAAACTATACGGAAAGATGATGGATTTGTAGTCCATTTATCCTTACATATGCTAATGCTTTCACCATTCCCCACTTGCCATTTACACCACATCACATATTATTGATTGGGCTGCCCGAATGCTTCTCCACGCAAATGATGGATGATGGCCCTTCTTGGCATGAATAAAGTCCTCATCAAGGAAATATTTATTTTTGTAGACTCTATAGAAAAGAGAGTTTTGCCTTGTTGAAGCCGCTAGCCTGTTTTACCAAAGAGGAGATTGAAAGCTTTTAAGTCTCGAAACCCCATGCCTCCATTGGCTTTTGGTTCACACATCTCATCCCATTTCATCCATGCCATTTTTCTTTCCTCCCCTTTTTGTCCCCACCAAAAGTTACGCACCATGCTTGTCATTTCCTCACATAAGCTGATGGCAGCAAGAAGCAGCTCATGGTAATGTGCTGGCATGGCTTGAGTAACTGCTTAATAAGCACTTCTTTGCCTGCATTGGATAGTAACTCTCCTTCCATCCCGATAGCTTGTTTGCCAGTCGCTCCTTTAGCTGTTGGAAAGTGTTTTTCTTTGATCTTCCCACCAACAAAGGTAGGCCTAGGTATTTCTCATGCTGCTTAATGATCTCAGCCCAAATAGTTGTTTTATGCTTTCTTGGGTATCCAGATGTGTATTCCTACTGAAAAATAGTGCTGTCTTCTCCCTATTGAGTTGCTGTCCAGTAGAAACTTCATATAACTTGGAGAAGGCATAGGAGTTGCAGAACATCAAACTATCATCGGCAAAAAGCAAGTGGGATATTTGTGGACCCCGTTTACAAATGGATATGCCATAATTCTGTCCTCTGTGCAACTTTCTTGATCAGGGACGATAAGCCCTCTGCACACAATAAAAACAAATAAGGGGAGAGGGAGTCCCCTTGTCGGAGTTATACGCCCTTAGGGAACTCATTATTGAATAGGGTAGGTTACTGAAGACAAACATTGCATGATAATGTTAATCCATTTAGTGTGGAACCCCATTCTTCCCATAATCTGTATCAGCCCTTCACACTCAACTTTGTTATATGTTTACTCATATCCAATTTCAAAGTCATTTCCCTATTAGGCCACCCCTTTTTTGACTAATATGGTTCATAACTTCAAAAGCTTCTAGGATGTTATCAGTAATGAGCCTATTAGACATGAAGGCACTTTGGTTCTCACTAATGACAGTTGGTAATACAACCTTTAGTTCATTAGCAAAGACTTTTGAGGAAATTCTAGAGACTACATTACTCAGACTAATGGGCCAGTTTTATAATTTTTTTA
>NW_027069894.1:239165-304390 GCF_002906115.3 Quercus suber
TTAAAAAAAAAAAAAAAAAAAATGCAAGTGAAATGCATTTATAATTACGTGTTTCGTATGAGGTTAATTTATTTAGGACCCCAAACTAAGGATTTACTATTAATATTAGAATGACATCAATCTGGTCGAGAAGACTAAAGACCAGTTCTAAGTCGAGTCTTTTCTCACTGTTCTCAAACTATCCGTGTAAATGCGTATGGCCATTGAGTCGGTGACATCGTCATCCACCTTTTCTACCTTCTACTTTCTTTATTCAGAAAAGCATCTTTAGTCCGGATTTGACCTCTTTATGACTAAGAAAACCTTCGAAATTTAATACAAAGTCGATCAAGAAATGAGTGTGAATGTCGACAAACTTGAATTAGAATGTTAGTTTACTTTCATCAAATAAATAGTGGTCATTCCTCCCGATCACGTCAACGCCATTTGTTCTTTTTAGACTCGTTTTTTTCTTAATCGATGATTTCCCCCCCCTCTAAATTCAATGTCACACTGTAGAACTCTGTGAAACCATCCGGAGCAACTGGTCAGAGATGGAAGGTTGCGACAGTTTTTGTATCGGCCTAATGGGCAAGGAGACCAAGCAGGGTCGATGGCTCAGGGGAACGCTTCAAGGTCTCCTTTGAGTACAATTAATGTCATCTTTGCTGCTCCTGGAAGAACTGGCTCGTAGCCCTCCAGGGTGATGTCTGTAGCTTGGCCACCCGCCGAGAACTCTAATCCTGAGCCGAAGAGGGCTAGAGTGGAGGTCCAACTGGCTCTGAGCTTTTCGGATAAGGACAAGATAGGAACCATACAAATACACGATGATACTTTGGTGATCATCCTCAGAATAGGGGGATATGATGTGAAGAGAGTGTTCGTAGACCAAGGCAGTAGTGCGGAGATTATGTACCCTAACTTGTACAGAAGGCTAAACTTAAAACCTAAGGATTTGACAGGCTATGATTCACCTTTGGTGAACTTTGATGGGAAAGTTGTCATCGTAAGGGGTCAAATCAGATTGCCTATGCAGGCAGGTTCGGAGGTGGTAGAGGTAAACTTCATTGTGGTGGATGCTTATTCCCTCTACACTGCCATTGTGGCAAGACCTTGGCTCCATGCCCTAGGGGTCGTTTCTTCAACTTTGTATTTGAAGGTGAAGTATCCATCAGGAAATCAGATTAAGGAGCTTGTGGGAAGTCAATCCATGGCTAGGTAGTGCCTCGTGGCTGTAATTATGCATCAGCCTGAAGCTGAGTCATCGGCCTTTGCTAAGGGGGGCTCATAGCGATCAAGGATTCTAGTCCTATCTACAGATGCGGTGTCGGAAGAGGCAAAGTGTGAGAGGTTGGAGGAAATTGCTATAGATTGCGATTCGGAGAGGTTTTTTTAGGTCGGAGCTTAGTTGCCTCCTCGGAAGAAGGAAGAACTGTTAGTGTTTCTTAGGATAAATATTAATGTATTCACATGGAATGCCTATGAAGCTCCTAGGTTGGATCCAGACTTCATTTTCCATCATCTAAATGTCAACCCTGCTGTCCTCCCTAGGAAGCAACCACCTCAACGCTCATTTAAAGAGCATTTTGATGCTGTCAAGGAAGAGGTGAGCAAAGTTAAGCAGGCTGGGGCTACTAAGGAAGTTTTCTACCCTGAGTAGTTGGCCAATATAGTGGTAGTGAAGAAGAAGAATGAGAAGTGGCGGGTATGTGTGGACTTCACAGATTTGAATAAAGCTTGCCCCCTTTTCCCATGCCTCGAATAGACTAGTTAGTGGATGCCACTATGTGCCACCCTCGAATGAGCTTCCTAGACGCCTTCAATGGTACCATTAGATACCTTTGGTTTTGGGTGATCAGGAGAAGACAGCTTTTGTCACCTCTATTGGGAATTACTACTACAAGGTGATGCTCTTTGATCTAAAGAATGCAGGGTCTACTTATCAAAAGATGATGATCAGGATGTTTGAACCATAGTTAGGAAAAAACATTGAGATTTATATAGATGATATGGTGGTTAAGAGTAAGTTGGAATTTAAGCATGTTAATGATCTTAGGAATATCTTTGAGATCTTGAGGAGACACAAGTTGCGACTTAATGCTTCTAAGTGTTCTTTTGGTGTTGGATCAGGGAAGTTCTTGAGGTACATGGTTACACACCGCAGAATTGAAGTCAACCCTAACTAGATTAAAGCGATCAACAATTTATAGCTACCTCGGAATTCAAAAGAGGTCCAAAAGCTAACAGGGATAACTATTGCTTTAAACCGATTCATCTCTCGGTCCGCAGATAGGTGTTGACCTTTCTTCCAGTTGTTGAACAAGTGGAAGGGATTTGAATGGACTGAGGAGTGTGTCTTACCCTTCCAACAATTGAAAGAATACCTATCTCGGCCACCAATTATGTCCAGACCCTAAGCGTATGAGGTTTTGTTTGCTTACATTGTTATGGCTTCCTATGCGGTAAGCTTGGTGCTTGTGTGGGTTGACAGTGGTGTACGGAGGCCAGTTTATTATGTGAGCAAGTCACTACATAAAGTCAAGATCCGTTACCTACCACTGGAGAAGACCATTTTGACAGTGGTGCATGCTATGCGTAAGCTCCCCCACTACTTCTAATTACACACAGTTGTTGTCCTAACCTAACTACCTCACAGATCTCTGCTTTGAAATGCTGATTACACAGGGAGAATTACCAAATGGGGCATAATCCTAGGGGCTTTTGATATCAAGTACATGCCTCATGCCTTTGTCAAGGGTCAGGTCCTCGCTGATCTGGTGGCCGAGTTTGCTGAAACCCCATTAGAAGAGAGAGTATAGAAGTAAAATATGGATGAAAAATTGGTTGGCACAATCTCCTTACAAGAACCTTTGTCTTGGAAGGTATACGTTGATGGTACAACGAACTACAGAGGATCTGGAGTGGGGCTAGTTCTGATATCTCTCGAAAGGATCATAATTGAGAAATCCTTGAGATTAGGCTTCTCGACCATAAACAATGAGGCTGAGTATGAAGCTCTATTGGTAAGGATGACCATGGATCAAAAAATGGGTGAAAAAGCAATGGAGATATTCTCTAATTCAAGGCTGGCCGTGGGCTAAGTTCAGGGAGAGTTGGAAGCCATAGATCTCAAAATGCAGGAATATTTGAACCAGGTTAGACACTTACAGGTAGGATTTGAGTCTTTTGATTTATCACAAATCCCTAGAAGTAGAAATACACATGCCGACTCTCTTGCCATGCTGGCAACCTTATTGGCATAAAGTTTACCTTAAGTGATCATTGTGGAAGACTTGTGTAAACCCATTGAAGTAGGGAGCAACGTGGTTCATATTCATCAGATTAGGGTGGGTCCTAGCTGGATGGACTCTATTGTACTGTTCCTTAAGGAAGATATCTTGCTCGAAATTAAATCTGAGGCCAACAAGGTACTGAAAAAGGTTCCTCGGTTTTGGCTGTCCAAGGACCAAAAGTTGTATAAGAGATATTTTTCTGGCCCATATTTGCTATGCATACACCCTAAAGCAGTTGAACTACTCCTAGAAGAATTACATGAAGGGATTTATGGAAGCCACACAAGAGGCAAATCTTTGTCTCACAAGGCCCTCACTCAAGGATATTGGTAGCCAAATATGCAGAGGGAAGCACAAGAGTATGTGGAGAATTGCGATCAATGCCAAAGATTTGCCCAAAACATTCACCAACCTGGAGAAGTCCTTAATCTTCTATCCAGTCCTTGGCCTTTTGCTCAATGGTGCTTGGATATTGTAAGGCCTTTCCCTAAGGCAGCCGGGAATAAGAGATGGTAGCTGGTTGGCACAGATTACTTCGCCAAATGGGTTGAAGTTGAATCACTAGTAAATATCAGAGATATGGATGCCAAGAGATTTATCTGAAAAAATATTGTCACTCGGTTTGGAATCCCTCGTACACTTATCTCAGACAATTGTCTTCAGTTTGATAGCAAAGCCTTCAGGAGGTATTGTTGTGACCTAGGCATAACAAATAGATATTTCACCCCAGCATATACACAGGGGAATGGACAGGCTAAAGCTGTCAATAAGGTCATAGTGAGCGGGCTTAAAAAGAGTTGTCACACATCCTTTAGACATACCAGACTACACCTCGTAGGTTCACTGAGGAGACACCTTTTTCAATGATTTATGGGGTCGAGGCTATGATTCCTTTAGAGACAGGATTTCTAACACTGAGGATAAGCTCTTTTACTCCGAGCAACAATGATGGATTATTGGAGAAGAGTTTAGATTTAATTGAATAGCGAATGGAAAATGATATGGTTCAACTAGCGTACTATCAACACAAGCTCAAGTAGGGGTATGACTCAAATGTAAGCTTAAGGCCATTAGCGCTTGGAGACCTGGTATTAAGAAAAGTTTTGGGTATTACCAAAAGCCTAGCTTGGGGAAAGTTAAGGTCCAACTGGGAAGGGCCATATCGTATCATATCAATGGCTAGAATAGGTGCATATTATCTTGAAGATCTAGAGGAAAATGTTGTACCACACCCCTGGAATGTAAACAACCTGAGAAGGTATTATTATTAATGAAAACTTTATTTACCATATTTGGGCTTATCATATTGTACTGCGTCATGCGTTCTACTATTTGTTTGAATATCAACAGAACCTCAATCATGTCAGTTTCCTCGGACCACATGCCTTGGGTAAATTGATATTCTAAGTTATTTTCCTAAATAACAAACAGAACCTTGGTCATGCCTGACTTCTCTAACCACATACCTTGCGTAATTTGATATTTTTGGGTTAACTAGCTAAGTATTAAATAGACCTTAGCTATGCCTGACTTCTCAGACTATATGCCTTGGGTAAATTAATACTTCTTGACATCCATCTAAGTGTTAAACAAAACCTTAGTTATGTTTGGTTCCTCAGATCACCTACTTTGGGTAAATTAATGTTTCATATCATTTTTCTAAGTATCAAATAGAACCTTAGTCATGCCTGGCTTTTTGGACCACATACTGTGGACACAGCCATGTGACTCCTCTTGGGATGGATTTTTAAGAAAAGAAAGGCTTGATTTTGGGAGTATTTTTTTATTAAAAAAATCATGAGTGTAAAAAAAAGTTGAGGAGTCGCCACTTATTTTATTATTATTATTTTTTTAGGGAAAATAAAAATCCTTTCTTTTTTATTTGATTGACTCAATGGATAAGGAAAACGGTCTACGTCCACCAAGGACAAGTTCAGGGGTCAAATTACGCCGTGGGAAGGTATGAGGCACCCACGCATGCCCGATATGTCTACCGGTCTCTACTAAATAAGTAAGGACTATTTGATGTTCAATTAATTGTTCAATGGGTACAATATTATTGTAACGACTCCGCCCCAACTGTGTAGATTTTGTCCGCTTTGGGTCCCATACTCCTCACGGTTTTGTTTTTCCCCAGGTTGCGCTGGGAAAAAGGCCTTTACACATTAAAGGGAGGTCATTCCTTATAAACACATTCCCATGTGCTTCTCTAGGCGATGTGGGATTCTATGGAATGCAAGACCCCCCTTTTAGGTCACTACAATCCACCCCCTTACAAGCACATGCGTCCTCGCGTGTGGGACCCACACTTATGGTTAAGGCATGGCTCTGATACCATCTTCTTTGTCTTATATTCAACTCTTTTTGAGTAAAGAGGTACTTAAGGCTCTTGTGGTTAGTGAATATTTCACATTGTTCTCCATACAAATAGTGCCTCCAAATTTTTAGAGCAAAAACCACTGCAGCTAGCTCCAGGTCATGTGTGGGATAATGATAGGTCACAATCTGAATGACCCATTGTGATTAACCTTAATTAATTAATTTAGCAAAGTAATTAATTAATCAATTAATCATGCAATTTTATGGAAGCACAAACAAATCACCAACAACTAAATATGCAGCGGAAAATAAATAACACGGTGATTTGTTTACGAATGGGGAAAACCCTAACGGCAAAAACCCCACCGGGTGATTTTCAGGTCACCACTCCCGAAACTCCACTATTATCAAATCAAGCGGTTACAAGTAAAGGAATCCCAAGTACCTTACCAACCTACAGTTGAACCCTTACCCCAATACCCAATTGGACTTGATCTGTAGTGACAGTCTCCACCTTTGATGCACGGCTCCCAAGTACGTGACTAACCAATGCGCGGATCCAAGTACGCGACTTCAGAACACCAACTGAGGAAGAATGGTTGGCTGCAAAGTTCTTCAGATCATCCTTTATGATGAATAGCAGGAAGATGCTTGGTTACAAAACCCTATGGTGCAAATACACAGCAACTTCTTGATGGAAGATGAACTAGGTCAAGAACTTCGTCTGTTGATCACAATTTGCTTAAACAGAGATTGCTCAATGATAATGCAACTTGTGTCACCCTAGACGGCTCTTAAAATAATCCTTTTATATGTTTAGGGTTAGAAGAAAAGAAGGCCCAAAAACATATTCACGGATCCCAAGAAAATCAGATTGGAAATCTGACTTTTTAAATCTCGACAGATAGCAGGTGTTGAGGTAGCTGTCGAGAGGTGTCGAGCTTTATAAATTTTGCACTTCAACTTGCTTTCTCTTGGACAGACTTGATGACTTCAACACTTGACCTTGAAACATTGTTTCTTGAAGTATTAAAAACACCTAGAACTACCCAATTACAAGCAGAGTGCGTTTTGTCAAAGGATTAGCCAATTTACATAACTAAGTGACATATGTTCTTAAACAAGTTAAAACATATATGTCCTAACAATATCCCCCTTTGGCAATCCGTGACAAAACCACAACAAACAAATGAGCATATGAGAGAAGTCATAAATCACTCAACTCATATTCACTTGTTGAATACAATAAAATCTATCCTAACACAAACTCTTGAAAAACTTTGCAAGAAGAGAGCTTATGATAAGTAGACTTTGACAACCTGTATTTCTGAAACACTTTAAACAAAACTCATCAAGGCATCTTGTGTGAAACAGAAATAAATAGATTGCATACAAGTATAAAGAACATGTGTATAAAGATAGAAAAGAAACAACACATGAAGAGAGAGGTGAAAGAAACATACATCAACATATATAAGAGATAAGATAAGTACAATGTATGTAAAAATGGTCAAAGGACCTCATATACAAGACCAATGTATCTAAGAGATAAGAAAAAAAAACATATAGCCTCACTACATCCCTCAAAAATATGATAACACTCCCCCTATCAAAAATGTCCCTATATACTAACTCTCCCCCTAAGATGACTACTCTCATAGCCCAAAACTACTCCCCCTTTTTGTCACGAGTGACAAAGGGTAAAGTGTCATGTAGACATCTCATCGGCAGAGCTAGCATCCCCATCATCATCATCATCATCATCCTCATCATCCTCATAATCCTCAGACTCTGACGCTGCTGGAGTAGATGGTGAAGGAGTAGTCTCTGGAGCAAATCTACCCATGATCGCCTGTCGTCGTGCAATACGACCCACACGAACATTCACCTGATACAACTCAGCAGAGAGTGTATCAAGACGAGTGTCCATGCGCTGCAGCTGCGCCATAATATCACCAAGGGATACATCGCTCGAAGAGGAAGAAGGAGCAGATGTAGATGGAGCTAATCTGGATGGCGCTGAACGGGAGGGAGGAGTGGCACCTGGCTGTCTCGACCTGAACTGCGCCTCACTACGTTTTACGGTAGCGGCATCTATGGCAGATATGTGTGTGAAGTGGTCGGACACAGGAAAGGGAACGGAAAAATGGCGTAGAATCCGCGTGATAGCAGAAGGAAAGATGAGCTTATCACGGGACGCCGAATCAAGATAGACCTCTATGATAGACCGGATGAAGTGAGAAGGGAAGTCTATGGTAAGATGCTCAAGCAAAGAAAGCAAAAATCGAGCACGAGGCTCTGTGATAGAGTTATAGTGAGAAAGAGGATGGAGAACAAAAGTCATCACCATGTTAATGAATCTAGGACCTTTAGCAAAAGGCCTACATGATGTGAACTGATGCTCACCCCAATCAGCAGGGCGCTCACAAAAAGCAGAGATGAGCTCATCTTTGGACACAGTCCTCAGACGCTCACAAGAGGGGTAATCTGGAAACTCTATCCTAGGTACTCTAAGCACATCCGCAACAAGTTGCGGTGTGACAGGAATGCGCATACCTCGAACGCGAGTAACAAAATGAGGTACTGAAAGATCAATCCCGTGCATGTTGGAGTAGAACTCCTGTATCAGCACGAGAGGGCAAGTGACCGGGATGTCACACAGTGACCCCCATCCCCTACTGTTAATGACAGAGGGAAGGTCAGTATCGGCGAAGTCCGCCAGAATAACTTGGCGTTCCGAATGAACACCTCGTTTAGAAAAGTTCTCCGAAAATGCCTTATGAGCATCTCCATCACGGAACCGAATGTTAAAGGGAGTAGTATCTGAAGAAGTAGAAGCTCCAGAACGCAGAGGGTTCCGAGCAGGAGTAGATTTACGTTTGGGTGCCATAGACACGACTAACGTAAAAGAATGAGAAAAAGATAGAGAGGGAGACAATCAGAAAAGTCCCAACACAGTTCAAATATATCAAATATGTTGAACAACAAGTACGTATGCATGGGAATGCATGAGCATGTGACATGCAAAGGAAAAAAAATCATGGGCTCAGCCCAATCCAATCCTAGCAGCACACAAACATAAAGCACACATCTAAATGCATGTAAATATCATTATAATGCAAATGAAATGCAATGTATGACATTTTGAAATCATCTAAGTACAAACCCAACCCAAAATTTGAAGAAAAACTCAACAATTTTGAAAAACCCCAAATTTTTATGAAAAATCCCAAAAACTAGGTTTTCAAACATGAAATGCATGAAAAAGGAAGGGAAAAGTGATCTTACCAAGAGATTGAAGCAAGGAATGAGCAAGATCCAAGTGGGGTTGAAGATTGAGTGAGAAAATCAAGTCTGGAAGATGAAAAGCCACGGACAGATCGAGTGAGATCGAGAGAAATGAGGAAAAATCGCGATCTGCACTTAAATAGGCACCTCAGTAATTCTCGACAGCTGAGGTGTCGAGAGGTATCGAGGAAGCTGTCGAGGAAGGTATCGAGGAAAATGCCTTCGACAGATGCAGGTATCGAGAGGTATCGAGGATCAAGGCCAAATGCAGAATCAAGAAGCTCGATCGATCGACAAGGTATCGAGAAGCTGTCGAGAGGACAGAAGAAATCTCGATCGATCCACAAGGTATCGAGACAGGTGTCGAGAAAGAAGACTCAAACAGCATAAGTGAATCTCGATCGATCCATCAGGTGTCGAGAATCTATCGAGGGGACAGAGACTTTCTCGATCGATCCATCAGGTGTCGAAGAGGTGTCGAGATTGCGATAAGAAACAACTTGAGAAGCTCGACAGATGACAGGTATCGAGGAGGTGTCGAGGGAGGTGTCGAGCCAGCAGTAAAAACCAGTTTTTCGAGAAAGGAAAAACACAGACATGAATGCAATCCAACACACATCTCAACCAAAGATCCACTCAACATATAAACCTCTCAAAAACATCTCTCAACAAGAAAATAAGCACAAGGATCATGCAAAACACACACACACACTAAACAAGTCTAACCAATTTTATATTTCAAAAACAAGTTATGACAGTTTAGTGAGCATACATTAGCACATGTAAAACCTTTGTGATGGCCAAATCACATTGTACCTGCACATGTATCAAAAGTAGCAAAGAATATTGCGTGTTGTGTGTGAAAAACATCGCAAGATTGCATATGTGTATAAATGTTATGACGATCTGAGATATGAGAAAATAACTTTTAACTCACACACAATCATAACTGTTTGATGGGGACTATCACCTTCGAGGTACATCCTATAACTCCCACATCTCCTAGAATACACGCTTGCAACCATATTTAAAGCATTTTTAATCTTTTTGCTTTTTATTTTCTTTGCATGTTTTCTTTTATTTTAGCATATCATACATGGGTATATAAAAGAGAGAAAAGAAATACCCAAGATGTTAAGCATTTGACATCGCACTTTTGCTATGCCGAAGCATACGAATGTCTTTGACACTGCACTTTTGCTATGCCGAAGCATACAGGTGTCATATTATGATTGGCGGGCAACAGTGGTGAGATGGTTATTTATGCCTTTCTCTTAGGATTTTCTAGTCCTACCCGTCAAAAAGAGTGATATGAGTGTTAAGTTTTAAGAGATAACCTAATCTTACTCATCACAAACAAGAGCCACAAAGCTCACTTGCTTAGTTGTGCATAGAGATGCTCATCTAAGCTACAAGAGATACAAAGTTTAGAAAACTTTGTTTCATTGGCCATCCAAGGTACACAAGTACCAAAGTACACAAAACACACACTGTTTTTGTATTTTTCTGATTTTTCAATTTTTTTTTTTTTTAAAAAAAACAAAATGAACAAAACTGAAAGTAAACACACAAAACATGTTAAACAAAATAATGCAAAACTAGACTGACTCAGCAGAAAAACAAAACACACAAGCAATGCAAAACACAGAAAAACAAAAAGGAAAAAGAAAGTGATGAAATCACTTAAAGTCCTTTTTCTTCCACACCTTGGAAGAGCCTTTCCTTTGATTGAAACCTTGAATCGGTGGAGAGGGGGAAGAATTTAACCCGTTCAAGTTCGAAAGGAACATGAGGGCTTTCAGAAGATCTCCAAGAGGAGCAAGAGAGGATTGAAGCTGATTATGGTTTCCAGATGCTATCATGCCATTGCTCTGTTGAGTGGCTAACCACTTATAGCAATTTGGTCTAGTATGACCGGCAGCTCCACAATGATGACAGAGATGCTGCTTCTTTTGTTTAGGCTTTTGAGAGTTAGCCTTCTTAGCCCTAGGGTTTTTATCATCTTTCTTATCTTGCTTAGGGGGTGCTCCTAAGATAGATTTACCCTTGTCTAAGTTCTCACTAGCTAATTCAGTTTTGACATCAGTATTCTCAATTTCAGTATTATTAGCAGGAGGAACAAAAACAGTATTGCTAGTAGAAGCAGTATTTGAGAAAGAAATACCATACCCCAAACCAGTTCGATCCGAAGCAGATTTCTGATTGCTAAGCATCTCATCAAGCTTTGCACTTGAAGTCCTCTCTAGTTGAGCTCTGACTTGAAACAGCTCTGCTTCAAGCTTCTTGGTCTTCTCAGCCAAAAAGGTGTTTTCAAATCTCAGTGCTCCAATAGTTTGATTCGCCTCATCAAACTTTGTGGACAACTCTTCACGATCAAGTTCCACATCACTGAGCTTCTTGGTGGCCAGCCTGTATAATTTCTCATGCTTTTCAGAGAGCTTATAAAGCTTCTCATAGGCTGAATGGATATCATCTTGATCATCCATTTTCTCAAATTTTGATTCCACCAGTTCTTCTTCTTCATCCACTTCTTCAACAATCCCTTCAGTAGGATTGACTGTGGCGGTGAAGGCATTTAAGATTCCGTCATCCTCATTGTCGGAATCATCTTCAGGCTCAGTGTCACTTAGAGTTGCAGCAAGTGCCTTGCTTTTCCCAATGCTCTTGAGATATGTAGGACACTCATTTTTCATGTGTCCGAACCCATGACATCCAAAGCATTTTGGTCCTGCAGGAACAGTGTACTGACTTCCATCCTTAGCATCCTTCTTCCCTTTGTCTTGGCTTTTAGACTGTGAAGAACTGAACTGCCTCCGGTCCTTGTCGAAGCTCCTTCCATTGGCATTCTTCATAAACTTCTTGAACTGCCGAGTGATGTAGGACTTCATCTTAGAATCTTCATCATCGGAAGACTCATCTGTATCACTGTTCTTTGCCTTCAAAGCCATGCTTTTACCTTTACTTGACTTGCCAATCCTAGATAATCCTATCTCATAGGTTTGCAAGTTTCCTACCAGCTCAGTCAAAGGAATCTTGTCAATGTCCTTTGATTCCTCTATAGCCGTGATCTTGGCATGGAATCTCTCAGGTAGAGATCTGAGCACCTTCCTTACAATCTTGGGTTCAGGGATGGTTTCCCCAAGATTGAAGGCTGAGTTCACTATGTCCTTGAGCTTGGCATAAAACTCATCAAACGACTCATCCTTCTCCATCTTGATTTCTTCAAAGCTTGTAGTGAGCCTTTGAAGCTTTGAATCTTTGACAGCCTTTGTGCCTTCATAGGTAGTCTGGAGGATGGTTCAAGCCTCTTTAGCAGTTTCAGTTGAGGATATCTTTTTGAACTTTTCATTTGTGACTGCGCTAAAGAGGGCATTTAACGCTCTGCTGTTGAAGTTAGCCGCCTTGATCTTAGTATCATCCCAATCGGCCGGATCTTCTGTTGGCTTAGTCCAGCCAATCTCTACAGCTTGCCACACCTTTTCATCTAAAGACTGCAAGAAAGCTCTCATGCGTACTTTCCAGTATGCATAGTTAGTGCCATCAAATAAATGAGGTATAATTAAAGATTTTCCTCTATCCATGACAAACAGGGGTCAATGGATCAACACAGTAAAGATTAAACCCTAATCAGAGTGTGCCTGCTCTGATACCACTTGATAGGTCTCAATCTGAATGACCCCTTGTGATTAACCTTAATTAATTAATTTAGCCAAGTAATTAATTAATCAATTAATCATGCAATTTTATGGAAGTACAAACAAATCACCAACAACTAAATATGCAGCGGAAAATAAATAACACGGTGATTTGTTTATGAATGGGGAAAACCCTAACGGCAAAAACCCCACCGGGTGATTTTCAGGTCACCACTCCCGAAATTCCACTATTATCAAATCAAGCGGTTACAAGTAAAGGAATCCCAAGTACCTTACCAACCTACAGTTGAACCCTTACCCCAATACCCAATTGGACTTAATCTGTAGTGACAGTCTCCACCTTTGATGCACGGCTCCCAAGTACATGACAAACCAATGCGTGAATCCAAGTACGCGGCTTCAGAACACCAACTGAGGAAGAATGGTTGATTGCAAAGTTCTTCAGTTCATCCTTTATGATGAATAGCAGGAAGATGCTTGGTTACAAAACCCTATGGTGCAAATACACAGCAACTTCTTGATGGAGGATGAACTAGGTCAAGAACTTCGTCTTTTGATCACAATTTGCTTGAACAGAGATTGCTCAATGATAATGCAACTTGTGTCACTCTTGACGGCTCTTAAAATAATCCTTTTATATGTTTAGGGTTAGAAGAAAAGAAGGCCCAAAAACATATTCATGGATCCTAAGAAAATCAGATTGAAAATCTGAATTTTTAAATCTCGACAGATAGCAGGTGTCGAGGTAGCTATCGAGCAGGTGTCGAGCTTTAAAAACCTTGCACTTCAACTTGCTTTCTCTTGGACAGACTTGATGACTTCAACACTTGACCTTGAAACATTGTTTCTTGAAGTATTAAAAACACCTAGAACTACCAAATTACAAGTAGAGTGCGTTTTGTCAAAGGATTAGCCAATTTACATAACTAAGTGACATATGTTCTTAATCAAGTTAAAACATATATGTCCTAATAGATAATTTTGCTCATAAGGCTTCAACTGCCTAGAAACATAAGCCACTACCTTCCCATGCTGCATAAGAACACACCCCAAGCCTTTCCTAAAGGCATCACTATAAATGGTGAAACCTCCACTACCTGAAGGTATGGTGAGAATGGGTTCTAACACCAACCTTCTCTTCAATTCCTAGAAGCTTTTTTCGCACTTTCCGGTCCACTCAAACTTAGCTCCTTTTTGGTTCAAGCGAGTCAAAGGCATGGCTAAGTGAGAAAATCCTTCAACAAACCTCTTGTAATAACCAGCTAGTCCCAAAAAGTTACGAACCTCTGTCACACTTTTCGGTCTATTCCATTCTACTACTGCTTCCACTTTCTTAAGGTCAATAGCAATCCCATCTTTAGATACAACTTGCCCAAGGAATGCATACAACTTCACATTTTTTAAGCTTTGCATACAACTTCTTCTCTTGCAATAGTTGTAGTACAAGCTTCAAGTGATTCTCATGCTCCTCCACACTCTTAGAATATATCAAGATATCATCAATAAAAACCACGACAAATTTATCTAAGAAGGGTTTAAACACCCTATTCATCAAGTCCATAAAGGCTGCCAGTGCATTAGTTAAGCCAAAAGGCATCACCAAAAATTCATAATGACCATATCTTGTATGGAAGGCTATCTTGGGCACATCAGCAGTCTTAATCTTCAATTGATGGTAACCGGAATGAAGATCAATCTTAGAGAAAACTTGTGCTCCTTGGAGTTGATCAAACAAATCCTTTATCCTTGGTAAAGGGTATTTATTTCGCACTGTCACCCTATTCAGCTCCCTGTAATCAATGCAAAGTCGCATGCTTCCATCCTTTTACTTTACAACCAACACAGGTGCACCCCAAGGGGAAACACTAAGCTTGATGAAGCCTTTGTCAAGTAGCTCTTGCAACTGTGCTTTTAATTCCCTTAACTCAGTAGTTGCCATTCGGTATGGGGCTTTAGAAATTGGGCTAGAACCTAGCTAAGATGGTTGGAGCTATTAAAGGACTATGACCTGACCATTAGTTACCATCCTGGAAAAGCCAATGTAGTAGCTGATGCCTTAAGTAGGAAGTCTGCAGGAAATTTGGTAGCATTGTTGACTACATAAAAACACATCTAGGAAGATTTGAGGAAAATGAGGATAGAAGTACGGTTTCATAAAGCATAGGCACATTTGGCAAACCTTAGAGTTCAGCCTACCTTGATTGAAAGGATAAAGATTGCACAAAGTAATGATCCACAGTTGCAAAATTAAGGGATTTGATAAATCTAGGCTCTCAATCTGAGTTTTGCATTCATGAGGATGGATCCTTGAGGTTTGGTAATCGGCTTTGTGTACCAAATGATCCAAACCTTAAGGCAGAAATTCTAAAGGAGGTTTATAACACGAGTTACACAATACTCCCAAGAGGCACTAAGATGTATTAGGATTTAAGGGAGACTTTTTGGTGGAACAACATGAAGAGGGAGATTGCTCAATATGTTGCTCAATGTCTAGTGTGTCAACAAGTAAAGATGGAGCATCAAAGACTAGCTGGATTTTTGCAACCTCTTCCCATTCCAGAACGGAAGTAGGAGGACATTACTATGGACTTTGTGACAGGGTTGCCTAGAACCCCTACTGGTAAAGATGTTACATGAAGAGGGAGATTGCTCAATATGTTGCTCAATGTCTAGTGTGTCAACAAGTAAAGATGGAGCATCAAAGACTAGCTGGATTTTTGCAACCTCTTCCCATTCCAGAACGGAAGTAGGAGGACATTACTATGGACTTTGTGACAGGGTTGCCTAGAACCCCTACTGGTAAAGATGTGGATTGGTTGACAAGATCTGCACACTTTTTGGCCATTAGGGTGTATTTCTCACTCGAAAGGTTAGCTAGATTGTATATCAATGAAATAGTGAGATTGCATGGTGCACCTGCATCCATTGTGTCTGATAGAGACCGAAGATTTATGTCTCAATTTTAGGAGAGTGTGCATAAGGCAATGGGTACTAACTTGAAGTTTAGCACAACCTGTCACCCTCAAACAGATGGACTTTTAGAAAGAACTATACAAACATTGGAAGATATGCTGAGAGCTTGTGTAATTGACTTCAAAGGTTTATGGGATGAACATCTACCTTTGGTGGAGTTTGCATATAATAATAGCTACCAAGAAAGTATTAAAGTAGCACCATATAAGGCTTTGTATGGTAAGAAGTGTAGGTCTCCTATATGTTGGGATGATGTTGGAGAAAGAAGATTGTTGGGTCCTGAGATTGTACAGCAAACAATAGATAAAATCCCTTTTGCATTACATGTCTTTTGCTGTAATATCTTAAATTTTGGTGCTTTGCTGGGCATGGAGTTGCTTTGGGCGCATATTACCCTTCTGTGAATATTTATTATAAGAAACAGTGGACTATTGGTTAGACCACCTTTAGTCCAATAGCCTTTTAGACTTTAGAGTCTATGGAGATAAAAGACAAAGGCTTTTTGGTTAGAATTTTTTACTCAGCTTTACAGAGCATTTAAACCTTATGAATGCTTTGACTGTTTAGCCTAAATAATCGTGTGAGGAGAGAGTCTTATATTACACAGTGCTTGGGAATTTTTGCCTAAAACAAATAGAGTTAATACAGATGATAGAATGTGGAATATAGCCATAGAGAAACCATAGGAGAGTTAATAGTGAGAAATTATTGGGTACTTTAGAAGTTTCTCTTCTGGTCAAGTAACTTGCAAGTTATTCTTATTATTTTGATTATTGAGTAAATTGTGCTTATAAATTGTTAGGTGAGATCTAAGGATTTTAGAGAAAGTGTTAGGGAGAAATTCTTTGTGGTGAGCTAGCTGAGGTAAGTAGCCTTATCCTAATTGGTTTTATTTTGTGTATTTTAACTACTGAAAATTGTTTATAGTTGTTACAATTTTATTTCTATTATATTACTGATTTCAAGTAAAGAATTATCACAAATATATCTGATCATTGAATATATGATGTATTTTATTTAATTTTTTTTATAGCTATACTGATTCAAAATAAAGAATAAAGAATTTTCCCAATTATAAATGAGCATTGAATATAAGATCACAATTTTATTTTTATTGATTTATTTTCACAATTATATATGAGCATTGTTTTTAGCTATATTGATTTAAAGTAAAGAATATAGAAATATCACAAATATATTTGAAATTGAATATATGATTATATATATGTAATTGAATAAGATTTATTTTTATGGACAATTTGACTATGAATTGATTCTGATATCCAAACCAATGGGAGTTATTCATTGGTACTCTAATACCCAAACTAATGAGTGTATTCATTGGTACTCTAATACCTAGCCAATGGGGGTTATTCATTGGTATTCTAATACCCAAACCAATGGAGGTTATTCATTGGTACTCTAATACCCAAACCAATGAGGGTTATTCATTGGTACTCTAATACCCAGCCAATGGGGGTTATTCATTGGTACTTTGATGCCCAGTCACGGGGATATAGCATGACCATAGTCATAAAATTGTTAAGAATATGAATTACATTTGAATATTTAACAATTTTGAGTCATTAAAACTGTTTATGTATTTTTGGAAGCTATTGTAAGTTATAGCTTTTGATATATGGTAAACTAACTACTTTCTAAGCCATCTATGATATAATTGTAAGATTAAAGTATGTGATTTATTTGCAACGTACTACTTTAAGATTATGAAACTTCTTTAGCTATTTTTGAAAACCTATAGCATATCATAACTTTTGAAGATTCATATTACATCTTATTACTTTACAAATCTATTGCTGGATATAACTTATTCGGATTTTGGTTACTTATTGAGTTGTCAACTCACCCTCCTCTTTCTCCTTTCAGATTTTGATCAGGAAGAGTAGCATATGTTTGGGCTTCTGCTAGGATGTACGCATGAGTGAAGTTTAGGAAATCAATGGAATAAGACTTGAACTTTTTTGTTGAAGATTGCCATTTGTGTTGTCCTTTGGATTTAAAGGATTTAGTTTTTTATTTTATTTTTATTTTTTTTATTTTATTTTATTATTATTTGATATTGGAAGATTATTATTTGGAGAACTTTTGAAAATTGCTTTTATTGAGGATATTTTTAAATTTATTGATGAAATTTTCTTGAGGATAATTCTTTATTTGTTAAGAGAGCCTTACGCACTTGTAGGGTGTAAACTTTATAAGTGTGTGGTTGATGTCACGTGCCTAGCTCGCTCTTGGGTTCGGGGCATGATTGATTGTGTGATGAATCCCACATCGGGTATTTATTGGGTTGAACTGGGCTTTATTAATAACTACAAGGAGTCTCAATTGTGACTAGTCCTTTTGAGGTATAGCGTAGATGTGGCTAGCGCTTTTCCTTGGGTCATTATACCACTGCATGATTTTGACATGATATTGATGTTTTTTTTTTTTTTTAACAAGTTTTATTCATAATAAATCTAATTAACAACTTGGGTTTAAAACTTGTTAATTCTATCAACTGGGGTCTAAATTTCCTAACAAGTAGTATCAGAGCGGGTTCACTCTGATTGGATTAATTTCCTGAGTGTGATCCTTGACCCTTGTTGTCATGGATCGTGGACAATCTCTTTTGATTCTTCCTTTATTTGGTAGAACTAATTATGCGTACTGGAAAGTTCGTATGAAAGTTTTTTTGTAGGCTTTAAGTGAACAGGTATGGCAAGTTGTTGAAGTTGGCTGGATTAAGCCAAAGGAAGCGCTAGTGGATTGGGATGATGTAATAATCATAGCGGCAAATTTCAACAGTAGGGCCTTGAATGCTATATTTTGTGGGGTGATCAATGAGGAGTTCAAGAAAATATCATCCACAGAAGTTGTCAAGGAAGTATAGACCATTCTTGAGATCACCTATGAAGGTACCAAGGTAGTAAAGATTGTGAAGCTTCAACAACTCACTAGTAGTTTTGAAGAAATAAGGATGGAGGAGAATGAGACATTTGATGAGTTCTGTGCCAAACTCAAGGATATTGTGAATTCTACTTTCAATCTTGGAGAATCTATTGCGGAATCCAAAATTGTTAGGAAAATCCTTAGGTCCTTACCTGAAAGATTCCATGCCAAGATAACTGCCATTGAAGAAGTCAAGGACATTGATCAAATTCCTTTGACTGAGCTTATAGGGAACCTTCAAACCTATGAGATGAGATTAGGCTTAATGGGAAAAGGTGGAAAGAGCAAAAACTTAGCTCTTAAGGGTATAGAGGAAGAGATTAAGGACTCTGAAGATGAAGATGAAAGTGAAGATGAGGATGAAGATCTAACCTTCATAACTGGTGAGATTACAAGCTTCTCCAGTTTAAGAAAAATGATAAGGGTAAACTTCCTAGGAAACCTAAATCCTCAAGGAAAGGCAAGAATGAGAAACCCCTCATCCAATGCCATGAGTGTAAAGGTTTTGGTCATATGAGAATAGAGTGCCCAAACTATCTCATGAAGGAAAAGATCCAGGAGTCAAAAGATAAAGGATTGGTTGCTACTTGGAGTGATACTGAGGATGACTCTTTTGATGAGTTTATGGATGAATTCAATAAGTGAATATAAGTTGAGTGATTTATGACTTCTCTCATATCTCATTTATTTGTTGTGGTTTTGTCACGGATTGCCAAAGGGGGGATTGTTAGGACATATGTGGTTCACTTATTAAGAACATATGTTGATATTTTATGTAATTGGCTAATCCTTTGAAAAACGCACTTTACATGTAATTGGGTAAATTTAGGATGTGTTTAATACTTGAAGAAACATGTTGTTCAAGTCTAGTATTAAAGCCATGAAGAATGGACAAAGAAATTGGTGAAGAAAAGCTGTTAATTAAAGCTGGATAGATAGCTTGACACCTGCGGACAGATAGCTTGACAGCTGGCTATCTATCAAGCTCTTCAATTGATTGTTATCGCAATCTTGACACCTTCTCGACAGTTGGTGAATCAATTGAAAAAGCTCTTGTCCCCTCAACAACTTCTCGACACCTCCTCGACACCTAACTATCTATCGAGGTTTAATAAGGCTCAACAGATACTATCTATCGAGGTTACAGAAATCAGAATTTTCAGATTTGATTTTTGGGCCAGGCTTATGTATTTGTATAGGGTTTCTTTTCTCATAACGCTAGACCTATATAAGACTTATTTTAGAGGCCGTCACATAAGAGAATACAAGGAGAATATATGCAAAAGGTGACCGATACTTTATTATCTCTGAAAGAAGCTACTGCATCTTTACACCTTAGAATTTTGTAACTAAGTGCTTTTTGATCTTCATTGTTGATGAAGTGAAGAATTTTGCAGCCAACAATCTTCTTCTAGTTGGTGAGTAAGTCGCAGTAGAAGGGTTCTGCTGTGAGTTCATCTACGGGGATTGTAGAGTCTAGGGATAAAAATTTTGTACTAGATCTGAAACTTCTTTTTACTATAGTGGATTACTTTTCAGGAAGGTTTCCCCCCATATGACTATAGTGGATCACACATGACACATGGTTTTCCTAGGTCATCATATCTTGTCTTATTTATTATTTTCGCTGCATAATTTTGACATGATATTGATGTTTGTTTATTTTTAACAAGTTTTATTCATAATAAATCTAATTAACAACTTATGTTTAAAACTTGTTAATTCTATAAACTGGAGTCTAAATTTTCCAACAGTTTAGACCCTCAATTTATAAAATACCAACACAAGCTTATAATCAAACAATATATGTGCGGAATATGAAAATAAGTTAAAACAGAATTGGTAAAACAATCTAAAACGAAATAATCACAACCACAGCAGTAATTAAAAGGCAAAGATTAAAGGAAAAGAGATGCAAACTCAAAGACAACACAGCGATATGTTATCGAAGAGAAAATCGAATTTTTTGCCGAAAAACCTCTCCGCCGCCCTCCAAGCGGTCAATAATCCACTATAGAATAAAATTGGGATACATGAATAGCAAAAGACCCTTCAAGCCTAATCTGCCCAGTGCATCTAAGCCCTTCAAGCTTCTTGTTCTAACAGGGTTATGCCGAATCTTGTCTTTTCTAGTTTACCAGATCCTACAATCGCCCATTGCATCAACCAAAATGAATTGGTCCCTTTTAAACTGCATCCCAAGCACTAAAAAGCATTCTCACATATATGGTTATGGTGAGATAAGCATTTGATTAATGTACCTCTCAAGGATATATCAATGGAGAGGGTGAGAGTAGAGGAATTTGGAGAATCAAAGGATAAAGATTGTGGACGAGTCAATCTTATTTTTCTTTAGGGTTTCTCTCTCAAAATTCTCTCTAGAAGCTCTCTACATTTCGTGGGTATAAGGGTATTTATAGTAGGGTGTATATGGAATGCGAAGAGTTAGTCACAACCAAATAAGGCATTCTGGCAACTCAAGCTCTCGACTGGAATGAGTCACGAGTTTGAGTTGCGAACTAACTGCCTGACCAGATTGGAGGTTTTGTCTTGTAGTGTAACAGCTGGCGTGACCCTTCAGATCCCCCTACATACTTCACATGTGTGCCACCTTTGGCAACTCGCCAGTTGCAAGATCTAGTCACAAGGCTCTTCTTGAGTGCACAATTTTGAGCTTTTCTTCACACTCTTTCACACACTACCCTTACATGATTCCCACCTAAATACAAGGTTTCTAAATGCTGAATTACAAGCAAATTTGGCACGGAATAAAGCTAACAAAATGACTAAATAAATTCAACCTTATAGTATTAAACAGAACCTTAGTCATGCCTAGTTCCTCAGATCACATTCCTAGGGTAAATTGATAATTTAAGCTATTCTCCTAAGTATCAAATAGAACCTTGGTCATGCTTGGTTCCTCGGACCACATACCTTGGGTAAATTGATATTTTAAGCTATTCTCCTAAGTATCAAACAGAACCTTAGTCATGCCTAGCTCTTCGGATCACATACCTTGGGTAAATTGATATTTTAAGCTATTTTTCTAAGTGTTAAGTAGAACCCTAGTTCTACTTGATTCCTCAGACCACATACATTGGGGAAGTTCATACTTTCTGTTATTCATCTAAGTATCAAGTAGAACCGGGTATGCTAAGTGGCAAAAATCTTTATTATAATAACATGATCAAATGAACACTCATGAGCATCACTTAAAAAATTTGAAATTATGTCCATGACTCAGTTTGAACATTGATTATCCTCTGCAATTCCTTAGACTTACTGATAAATGGAAAACTAAGTGGAGCCTGATATGAACAGATACTCTACAATCATGTACATTTTTAAGATTAAGGTTATACTTTGCTGGGATTATGAGCTTAGCAAGTTTAACTTATTTTGTTGCTAATCATGTGGGATGCAATAACTGTGCTATCACTTATGTAGATAACTAAATTTAGTTATATCTCATTTCCATGTCAGTTAAGTGTTAAATAAAACAAAAGCTATGTTAGGATCAATATCAATATCACAAATATGAAGGAAAAACTCATAATTATCATTGATCTTAGCCTTGGAAAAAGACCAATTGCTTACAAAAGATCAAATTGAATTACAAGTTCTAAAAAAAAAAAAAAAAAAAACTAACTAAAAACTATTACTCTAAACTACTTCTTTTTTATTTCAATTTTCTCCTTTAGTCGACACTTGGTAGATTGGGAGAGTGCTGCCTCTGAAGATCTTGAATCTTTGCTCTTGAGATCACCCTTGGCAGGCAATGGGAGAGTTGCTAGAACTATCTCCATCGAGGAGGGCACCTCTTTCTCTTTAGGTTGATCTTAAGGAGCAGCAGGGGGCTTGGTGGCATCAGGGGCCATTCCCTTGTTAGCATCAGCCTCTTTTTCAGCAATCCCCTGCTACTAAGCCACCTTGAAAGGGTTGTCAAAGGAGGCTAGGGCCTTGGCTGGACTGGCTTTGCCCACTTTTGCCACCTCGGGGAAGGCATCAATCTTAGAGCTGGCCGGGCTAGATGCTCGAATGGCAGGAGGGTAGTATACATTTTCTGCTTTCCTAAGTACTGAAAAAGCTTAAACCCTAGCTTGGTTGAGAGCCCCATTCCATAGTTAGAGGCAATAGTTCCTACATACCCCCGAAACCTCAGACCTGAGGCCTTCCTCGGTCTCCGCCACCCCTACATCATACCCCTCCTGCTCGACCTGATCCCTGGCCTTCTCTGCTTGTCCTTGCCTTATTGGCCTCCTCCAACTTCTTCTTAAGGGCGATGATCTGTCCTTTGGAGGCAGCTAGCTAATCCTCGGCATTGTAAAGGAGCACCCATTGGCCTTCAGCCTGCCTCTCAGCGCAATCCAAGGCGGCCTCAGTGCTCTTTTTGTCCCTTTGTACCTCGAATAGTTTATTCTTCATTTCACTTATTCTTTTTTCAGCCAAATTAAACCATTTAAAGGTAACATGACATCAACCATCTAAAAGTAATGACCACGTTAAATCAAATAACAACCACCATAAAATTTTCTTTCTAGTAGCATCCTTAGGTGCAATACCCTGTGTTGAAATATGAAATTTTCAACATAAAAAAAGTTGTTAAAAATTGCCAAGGAAAATTTATCAAAAATGTAAAAGTTCTGGACAAGTCCTCTTAAAAAAAATGACAAGTTGTTGAAGGGTGGGTTGTGTGGTTAAATAAAATATCTCTGGCCACGCGTAACACCACAATCAAAAATGGAAGGAAAGCAACGTGAAAATGGTTAGTTGCACTTGCAACACATCACCTACAAATAAGAGGATTGATATATATATTAAAAAAAAAAAAAAAAAAAGATCACATGAGTCCAAAAGAAAATATATATATATATATATATAAAACCGCACTCCTCAAAAGAAGTGGAGCAGCCTGCTAAGTGCCAACTGCCAACTACCTAAAAAGAGAAATGCAGAAACAAAAGAAATGCTGAAATGTGGGTCGATACAAATGAAAAATAGGGAGCTTAAAGAGATGTGACAAACAAGGAAGAGCAAAAAGCTGAAAAGTGGGGCACGGTTGAACGTGAAATTAGGAACTGCTGAAAAAAAAAATTGAGGCAAACTGTTCCACGAATTGATCAGTTAAGAGAAAAAATAGGAAAAAACGGTTTCTCAATTGCTCTATAAATTAAAGAGGCTTTAGCGGGTTTAAAAGGAAGAAAGCGCACACAAAAGGAAAAAAAGCATAGCAAAACACAGAGAGAAAGAAGAAGAAGAAGAGAGACACAAACAGAGATAGAGAGCAACCTCTGCAGCAAAGGAGGAACATATAGCATTAGCATTAGGTTGGGATTTTATCAATCCTTTTCTTCTCTAAATCTCTCCCTCTCCCTCTTCTTCAAATATGAACTTTTGTTTGGTAAAACAAATAGGGTTGGGTTTTATGAGGAGTTCTTAACTCCATACATGAAACTTTAGATACAAGTTCCTAACTTGTAAATCCAATTTGAACATTACCAAGTAAAAATTCTCTCAAGTTTTGGTGTAGTGTTTTCTCAACTAGAGTTCTTAACTCTACCAAATCAAATTCATCAATAATTCGATCAGAATAGAGTCTTGACTCTACCACATTAATAGAGTCCTTGCCTCTACCCAATTAATTAATAGAGTGCTTGACTTTACCATATTTTAATGGAGTTCTTGACTCTACCCAATTAATGGAGTCCTTGACTCTAACAAAATTAATGGAGTCCTTCACCCTATCACATTTTAATGGAGTCCTTGAGTTCTTGACTCCCAAAATTATGATTCTTTCAAATTCCAACATGGCTATTTTTTTTTTTTTTTTTTTGATTCCTAATTTCTTAATCAAGATTGAAGATAATAATGCCCCAAATAAAATGACCACAAAAATTGATTTGAGTCAATTTTCCAATTCCCAATTTTTAAAACTTGCTCTAAAAATAAAATAGGATTCTTGACATTCCAAATCATGTTCATAAGTTGAGGTTAAAATCAATTATCTCACCCAAGACAAAATTACGCAATACTTAACTAAACACCAAGTATTTGATTTAAAGGTCCATCATTTAAAATTGGACAAAACCATACTTGAGGACTTTAAACCTAAAATTCAAAACTAAGAACTACAAATTGGCTTGATCCCTATCAAGGGTATGTAGGCAACCTAAATAAATTATTAGTTGCAGCCACAAATAAATAAAAACACATATCCCTTAAACATGAAAATAAATAAACTTATGTACAAAGACGACGTAGTTAGAATCAAAGGGTCTTCCCTTGAAACAAGGGATTGTAATTAAGAGATACATTATCTTGAATGTATACTACTCACATCAATAAAACTCATAGGCCAAAAGGCTTATGAGAGAAATTATGTTTGATGAATTTGACTAAATAGCAACTCATAATTTGACAATGTTTGTTAAACATAATTTGACAACGTTTGTTAAACATAATTTAAAAATTCTTGTTAAACATAATTTGACAATGTTTGTTAAACATAATTTAACAATTATTGTTAAACATGGGTTAACAATATTGGTCAACATAATTTTTGGCATGCCCGGTTGGACCATTCTCCTTTTCATCTCCAACTATGTTTCTTATACATCAATTTTTGGTTGTAAATAGGTTTGCCCAAGTGACTATTTGCTTCCATAAGCTTCCTGCAACTACATGAGGAGCAAGTGGTTGTCGCATGACATTCACCCTTGGTCGCCCTTTCGTCAAAATTGAGGTACCATATGATGAACACATGACCAACATCCAAGTTTCTTCAACTTCAAAGGCTTCAAGGAAGAGAAGGGTGAGGAAAAGTGCCAAAGCTAAAATAATCCCAAGTTGAGGGTTCGAATGTGAATGAAGGGAAGCTAGTCCTCTTGAAACCCCGATGGTTAAGGTCACTAAGAAATCTATCAAGATTTCGAAGAAGGCATCACTAAAGCAAAAGGTGACTTCTCAACCAAAGGCAATGCGACCTGGCATTCTTGAATTAAATTCACCAAAGAGTGATCCTGTTGTCAAGGGAAAAGAAGTAGCCATGGACATTGATGCCTCCTTTGAAACATTGCCACCAACCAAGCAAGGTCCTAGAAAAGGACCAAGTCAAACTTGGAGGTTCAAAAATGGGCATTCTTCTCGAGCTATTTGTTGGCAAAAGAAGAAAATTTTGGATTAGGGACAAGTTCAAAATACAAAAATGTGACAGAGATTCGCAAGGAGGTTAATAAGCCACCAAGGCCTTACTCAGGTCCTATCATATGCTCTAAAGCTCACCTCATGTCCCAATCCATCATTGATTATTCATCAATCTCCACCACTTCTTCCAACACTATGGAAACACAAAGTGATTTTCATTGTCCACTATATGGAGACTCATAGTCTATTTTTCAAGAGGAAGACTTTCTAGAAATTAATGGATCAATTTGGCAAAGTGTTAAAGATCTCAGATTAGAGTGATTCTAAAGAATGCTGGAAGACTTTCTAGAAATTCTAATGGATCAATTTGGCAAAGTGTTAAAGATCTCAGATTAGAGTGATTCTAAAGATATGCTGGTTCTAGTAACTAGTGCCATAAATTTAGAAGAGAAACTTCAAGAATTGTAAAGGAAACTCATTGAGAAAGATGCCAAAATAGCAACCTAGGCAGCCCAAGTAACTTCTCAAGCAAGTACATCAACTCGAACTCACGTGCCTATAGCTGAAGAAGGGCACACATCATCTAGTTCTATAACACAAGATGAATTAATGACACTTAATGCTGAGGGAATCAAAGAATTTCAGGCATTTATAAATTTACCCATTCCTGGATATCGAAAACCTTATCCAGCTCATTATGATAATGTTTCATTTCCAACAGGTTATCAAAAACCAAATTTAAGAAATTTGATGGCTTAACCAGTTCCCCTTAAGAACATTTAGCACATTTTTATTCAGCTTTGGAGAATCTACTTTGTCAGATGCTTTATTGATAAGGCAATGTGTTCAATCTCTCAAGTGCTCTGCATTTACTTGGTATACTCGATTAAAGCCAGGGTCAATTCATACTTGGGATGATTTACAAAGTGCTTTTCTTGCCTAATTTGTAAGCTCAAAGAAAAAAGTGTCAATCATTGATTTAGCCAATGCTTGACAAAAATAGAATGAAAGTGTTAATGACTTTATTACAAGATGGAGAAGCCTAAATCTCCAATGCTCTGAAAAGTTGACTGAACAATCTCAGTACAAATGTGTTCAAACAATCTCTTACCAGAGATTGCCACTTTTGTAGGACTGCAGAACCTCAGAGTTTTGATGCATTAGTCTCTAACGCGAGCAATGTTGAAAGAAAATTGCCAGACAAAAGAGCATCATGAAAGGGGGCATAATTTAGAAGAAAAAAATACAAAGGAAAAAAGGCCCCGAAATAATGGAGAAGTAATGGCTACCTTTGTCAATAATGGAAGGCAAATGGGAAAGGTAAGGAAGGCTTGAACAAGTTCACTCTTGAAGAGAAAAAGAAAACAAAATACTCATTCCATGATGATGTGGAAGAGATTTCTAATGAGGTGATGAAAGAAAAAGCAATACAACTCCCTGAGCTAAAAGACCTTTTGAAGTTGATAAGATAGATGACCCTAAATATTGCCGCTACCATCGAATCATTAGCCATCCTCTATCAGAATGCTATATCTTGAAGAATATATTCAGAAAATGATAAATGATTGTGAAATTGAGGTAGATAGTTCCTCTCGAGTTCCAGATACTACATCAAATAGCATTTCCTTACTTGAGGAGGAACTAAAGTCCACTTTGCCTTGCCCACTAGGGGCAAAACCAAATAATGTTGAAAAGGTCAAAAAGACTTTTAATGTCAAGGCCGAGTCAAGAATTTCCCAAGTCTTTATGAGTTTATGACTAAAGCAAAATTAGACTGTTGGACGATTCCTCTAACATGAAAGATAGAAATGAAGAAGAGTGGCAAACATATATTTGTAAGAAATTGACGAAATGGATAAAAGGCCATTACCAATCATTATGCCTTTAAGAAGCCAGGAGTCAAATCCTGGAAGGAAGGATTCCAAGAAAAACAAGAAGAAAAAGAAGAACACTTAGGAAAAAAAGCATGAGTTTAGAGGAAGAAAAATATATTCAATTTGAGAGAATACCAATAACTCTAGTTGAATATCTTCCTGTGCAATGTTGCATGGTTTCAATTGATGACAATGAATGAGAGGTAGATGAAGTAACTTTTCTTTCAGGCCAACATTTGTCATTACCAAGAATGAAAAATTAAACCAAAATGCAAAAGATGATTCTTCTAAAAGAGAAAGAAGGTGATTCCTCACAACCCTGTCACCTAGACTATGCGCTTCATGTTTGGCATGCATAATGTTTAGTGATGAGGACCTCCAGCTTGGGGAAAATTTTCATAATCGGCCCTTATTGTCAAGGGCACGATTAGAGATGCATGGTTATCGAGAATCCTATGGATTTTGGATCAATGTAAATCTTCTCCCTTATAAGACACTCAAAATAATGGGGATGAAGTCCAAACAATTGTACCCATCCAACTTGACCATTCAAGGCTTCAACCAAGTTGGACAAAGAGCCATGGGAACCATCTCATTAAAAGTGAAAATAGGAGAATTTTATTCTGAAGCTCTTTTCCACATTATTGATGCCGATACTTCCTACACATTTTGTTGGGATGCACTTGGGTACACGCTTATGGCATAATCGGTTCCACACTTCATTAATGCTTTAAACTTTGTGATGAAGATGGAAATGTGAAAAGGGTGTACAATGATCCTAACCTTTCATGGGAGAAGAGGTGAAAACCTTTTTATAAGCCAACTTAGACAAAGTTAGGGCATTAAAAAAAAAAAAAAAAAAAGTCATCCTTCCTTGGAACTACATATGACTTGATCCTCTTTTAGATACGTAGGCAGCTTGGTATTATTTATTGAGTTCAGTCACATCTTCAAAAAAAAAAAAAAAAACCTTTTGAAAACTCTTCTAAACTACATGTTGACTTGATCCCTTTTAGGTATGTAGGCAACTTGGTATTTCTTACTGAGTTCAGTCACATCTTCCAAAAAAAAAAAACTATATTCTTGAACTAAGTGATGACTTGATCCTCTTTAGGTATGTAAGCAACTTTGGTATCATTTACTAAGTTCAGTTGCATGTCAACAAAAAAAAAAAACCACTTCCCACCAAATAAGTGATCAATCTTATGCACACAAGAAAATTTGCATAAGTATAAAGTGCAAATCAATGACCAAAACAAAGAAACAAAAAAAAAAAAAAAAAAGGACAAAAGATGTTGAAGCCAAATCAATCTACCACTTGGGACGACAAATTCAGAAGAGGGAGATTCCAAACCAAAAAAAAAAAATCAAGATATGAGTCACGTAAGAATCATCATTGATCACACATGACACATGTCTAATTTTCAACATAAAAAAAGTGGTTACTTAAAAATTGCCAAGAAAAATTTATCAAAAAAAATAAAAGTTTTGGACAAGTCCTCTTAAAAAAAAATGACAAGATGTTGAAGGGTGGGAAGTGTGGTTAAATAAAATATCTTTGACCACAAGTACCACCACAATCAAAAAGGGAAGGAAAGCAATGTGGAAATGATTAGTTGCACTTGCAACTCATCACCTAAAAAAAGAGAGGATTGATATATATTAAAAAAAAAAAAAGATCACATGAGTCCAAAAGAAAAAAATATATATATTGAAACCCCACTCCTCAAAAGTAGTGGAGTAGCCCGCTAAGGGTGAAAATGGCCAAATACCACCATTTTCAGAAATTTGTAGCAAAAAAGCACTATTTAGGAACTAAATAGGGAAATACCACTTTTCTAGAACTCGAGTTTAGGAAACTCGAGTCCCAAATGGTACTCGAGTTTACGAAACTCGAGTTCCTCATCAGTTCTGCCACCGTGGCACTGCTGAGCTGGAATTTGTGCGATTAAAAAATATAATGTGGTACTCGAGCTTGGTAAACTCGAGTTCCATGCAACACAATACTTGAGTATACCAGGCTCGAGTACCTTTTATAAATAAAATTATGTTTATGTTTATTTCTAAGGGACTCGAGTTTATTAAACTTGAGTTCCTAATAGCCTTTTTTTTTTTTTTTTGGGGATAATCGACAAATAAACATAAACATAAAAATATGTAGCTTTTTATGTTTTTATTTATTTAAATAGAAGCATTGTAAAATATAGAGATTTTAATTTCAAAATACTTTTTTTTTTTTGGATAATCGTCAAATAAAACATAAACATAAAAATAAATAGCTTTTTTTTAACGTTTTTATTTATTTAAATAGAAGCATTGTAAAATATAGAGATTTTAAATCTAGACCAAAGAATTGCCAAAATAAAAAATTGAGTGGCATTGTTACTATTCATTCGAATTTTCTTACTGCATCCATAAAATCTGTTTTCTACATTAACTAAAACTGTTCATTGTTTTCTCATAAAAATTGTTCACTGTTTTCTACATAAACTATTTCTAGCATTTTGCATAAAATTATTTTCTGTTCGCCATTATTTAAAAAATTGTTCACTCTCTTTTCTGCATAAAATTATTTTCTATTCACTATTTAAAAAATTGTTCACTGCTTTCTCATAAAACATCTAGTGAAATCGTGTTTTCTAAATTTAAAAGCCAAATCTGAATGCTTTTTCATATGTTAATTTCACAATAATTGAATCTATTTTTTTGCATTGATAAAATATGTTTCTACATTAATAAAATTTGCTTTCTGTACATCATATTTATTGTATATTCAAATCTGCTTACTGCATTCATAAAATTTGTTTTCCACATTAATTAAAACTATTAATTGTTTTCTCATAAAAATTATTCATTGTTATTTGCATAAACTGTTTCTAGCATTTTGCATAAAATTATTTATGTTTAGCATTATTTAAAAAAATTGTTCTCTCTCTTTTCTACATAAATTATTCTCTGTTCACTGCATAAATTGTTCACTTTTGTCTCATAAAACACATAGTGAAATCATGTTTTCTAAATTTAAAAGCCAAATATGAATGCTTTTTCATGTTTAAATTCCACAATAATCGAATCTATTTTTCTGCATTGATAAAATCTATTTTGATACACACTTTGTCAAAATTATCCAACAATGATAGACTGTGATTAGTTGTTTATCACTTTCTAATAAACTCACTATTTTTTCTACTTCACCTACAGTCTGCCATGTAGAAGTATAGAACAAGTGTGACAAAATGAATAGAAATTAGAGATGATTTGAATACAATGAATCATAATGTATTGAAAATCTCCCTTTATTACATTTTATTATTATTATTAATCCTTATTTAGTTTATCTAAAAAGTTAAACATTTTTGGGTTTATCCAAAAATCTATGCCACGAAATACATGGCTGGAAATCTAGACCAAAGAACCGCCAAAATAAAAAATTGAGTGTTATTGTTGCTATACTTAAATAAGTTGTCATAAGCAACATAAATTACCAACCAACCAAAAAAAAAAAAAAAATACATAGAAACTACATCCACCTGATCATTTTTTTTTTTTTTTTTTTTGGTTTACTAGTCACAAATCACAATCCTAATGAGACTATGACAAAAATTGTTACTACGAACATCGGTTCTCTCAAAGGATTTGGTGGTCTTTTAAATTAATAGGTGTGCCTCAATTAATTTGTAGGCTAGTTTAATATCATTAGCTAATAACATTTTAGTTGAGATGATTTATGAAAAGTTTGATAACACTACTTCTTTAGCCATTAAAGTTTATTATATTTTTTTATTCTAAAAAAAAGTATATTCTATTTGTAATTCAAAGGGGTTGGTTTAATGTTTTTCTCTAAATTTTTATAACATCTATAAGATCCTATATTTGAAATCTCTAACTCACATCTTAGGGCCACTCTTAAACTTGGGTGAAAATGGTCAAATACCACCATTTTGCAAAATTTGTAGCAATTTGGCACTGTTTTGGAACTAATTAGCAATCTACCACTTTTCTAGTACTCAAGATCTACAAACTCGAGTTCTAAATGGTACTCGAGTTTAGTAAACTCAAGTTCCTAGTGAGCATTCCACCATGGCACTGTTTGAGCTGGCATTTGGGCATTGAAAATGCCACTTGGTACTCGAGTTTCTAGGACTCGAGTACTATGTTAGCGTGTACCTGAGTTTCTATAACTCGAGTATGGCTCGAGTATAATAAGCGAAATAAGTGAAATCATCCAGATTCATACTTGAGTTTCATGGACTCAAGTACTATGTTAGTAGTACCCGAGTCCTCTAAACTTGAGTTTGGTATTCAGATATGCCTCTTTATACTTCATAATGGCTTCCACTTAGACACCTTTTAGTGCTGTCATGTACAGTGGAAACTATCATGCTTAGCATTTTTTTTTCCTGTCATGGACAGAGGATACATACCCAATTGCTTGGCAGCAGGTTGCTTTCTAATATAGTAATGTTCAAATTCACTTTCACCACTTATCCATGAGTATACACTTTCATCATTCTATGATAAAATATTTTGTCCTTTAGGGCTTTCATTGGAAATATGCCCAAGTACCACAGCTATCTCTTTTATTATTATGCATGTTTGTCATACCACTTTGTGGCAATATATATCCAAATCCCAGAATGAAGTAAAAAAAAAAAATTAAACTACGGAACATTTGCACAAAGACCACACTTTGTATTTCAAAAGATAGATACAATAAGATTCTTCATGGCAGACTAAGGTTCTTCACCCATATTGTTGTTCACTGAGGCAAAACACACCAACAACATTACAAACATGAAAAATAACCATGACAAAACCAGCTTGTATATTCTCTCACACTCTCTCTAACCCTCTTAAGTTTCTACCTAGCTTCAACATAAAGCTCATGAGCTTCTCTTTCCCTCTAAATTTTACTGATGCATAGGTCTGTTCTGGACTTGGATGCATAGGTCTGTTCTGGAGTTGTGTTAAAATGCTTTTATCTTATTCTCCATATCTGACCCTAGCCCTTTCTCAATATCTGCAATGAAAAATAGTTGTTTCAATAGAACCTAAATTAGGCTCAGTTTGAACCAAAGAAATCACACATAACTAAAACTGAACTTCTTCACAAGCAAAGAAATCACTATAATAGAAGTAGTAAATTGAACTTCTTGCTATCAGTAATAAATTCCATCCTTAATGCCAAATTCTGTTGAACCAATCACAGAAATAGGTAATGCTAGTGGATAAACATACAAATCAAATAGTCTCATAGCAATTTTAAAGATCTAAAAATGTTACCAAAGAGCCTACTCAAAACACATCAAGTACATATTTTTTAAGTAATACAGCTTGTAAATGGGAAGAAAAAAGCATCTATAAGGTTGCCTAAAGTAAAAGGAAGTTTCAGTTTTCAAGACATACTGATGATAAACAAACAAATTGATGAACATAAAATGAGAAACAACGAAAACCATACTTACAAGAAAGCAAGCTGATGGATTTTGGCCAAAAACATGGGAAAAGGCCCAGACAAGCTATTGTTGTTCAGCCTTCTAGTCTCATAACATGACAAAAATAAACAGTGTTAACTAAGATCATATAATTGATTAAATAAAAAATCCCAAAACATAAACTATACACAATATATAGATGGTAGGGTACTTGAAGATGATCATGTTAATAGAGGCCAAGTCAAAGTTTACACCCTTAATGGTAGGGTACTTGAAGATGATCATGCTAAGGAGAGTGCCTTCACAACTGTAAAATATGCAATCAGAGAAAACTTCTAAGATCCAATAGGTTAGAAGTGGAAAAGTGAATCATGGCCAACCCACAAATGACCTAACACCCTTCAGAGAAAGGAAAAAAAAAATGAAAAACATTACATTACATATAGGGCAATTACACATTACATTACATTAACCAATTAGTATGCAATTTTTGCGACAAGCCAAATGGCAATGCTAATGACTTTTTGTACGCATCCTATAGGGAAAGTAGCTTATAGTATAAATGCCATATTTGGTCCTTAAAATTTTATCCACTTTTTCTCAAGTTTTAAAAATACATAATTGAATGGCATATAGCATGCATTTTGATCTAATGGCATATATCACACATTTTGTTTCAAGTTGCATTTAAAAGGATGCCACAGTTCAAACTTAGCATACCTAGTCTGCGAGACCACCACTCGTCAGTACCTCATTCCGCTTAGGGCATGTTCTTCGGTTATGCCCCTCTTGGTCACACGACCTGCATTGCACCTTCCTCCCCCCCTTCTTCCATGGTGTGGTTCTCGGTCATTTCCCGCCCTCATCCATCTCATTCCTAATTCGTGTTGAGATAGGGCTACCTTTCTCTTGGATCAATCGGGGGTTAAGGACGACCCTTCAAGTTTCTTTAGGATCCGGCCATGATAATCTATCTTTCAACTTAGGGAAAACAGGAACAAAGCTACAGAACAGTGTGTTTACGCTATAGCATGGGTTAATGTATTGCTCTACAGCATGTCGATACCTAATACAAACTACAATGACATGTGAACATAGTATCTTATACAGTTTCCATTTTTGACATGTGCAAGTTCTTTGCAGCAGATTAACTCCATATGTGTGATCCCTATGTCCAGCAATCCTTAGATTATGCGGTGTATCTACTTGATATGATTGTTGTTACGCACTCAATCTCGTCACCTTGTGATGCTCCGCCTTTGCCTTATTTCTCATGAAGATATCGAAGGAATATTTACACCATTTTTTCCCTGAATTCAGCTGCGCTATGCTCTTATTGCGACAATCATTGAAGTAAGAATTCAGTTTGAACCATGTATATTTCACCATTGCCATAATGGGCAAGCTGCGAGCACCTTTTAGAACACCATTAAAGCACTCAGAGACGTTTGTAGTCATTGCCCCATAACGGTAACCCTCGTCAAAAGTTGGAGCCCATTTGTCTTTAGGCACATCCTTCAAATATTGGTGCGCATCCCTGTTGACATTCTTAATTAATTCGAAGGTGGCATTGAACTTTCACTCTTGGGTAGCACTTGCTACCCTCCATACTATATTCTTTAAAGTTTCATTGTTCTATCTAGTGTTGATGTTATTGCATAAATGACGAAGGCAGTAACAATGTTTTGTCATGGGAGGCTGCAAAAAGTCTCGATTAGTGTCTCTGAAGATAGCTTGTATCCTAGGGTGTCTATCAGATATGATGCACAACTTGCTCCGGTTAGTAACATACCTTCTTATACAAGCCAAGAACCAACCCCCAGTCTTTGTGCTCCTGCTCTTGATAACAGCAAAGGCTAGTGGATAAATCTTATTATTAGCATCTGTCACCATTGTAATCATTAATTTCCCTTTATATTTTCCATAGAGGTAGGTTGCATCAATGCTGATCATAGGCCTATAGTGCTTGAACCCAACAACACATGGATGAAACGCCCAAAATACGGACTTGAATGTACAGGTTCCCTATTCATAATTATTGTCCACTAGTAACTTATACTTTGTACCTAGACTTGCATCCTTAAGTCCTGCCAAAAAACATGGCAACTTTGCATAAGACTCCTTAAAATTCTCGTATATAGCTGCAACGACCTTTTGTTTGGAATCCCATACCTTGTATGTGAACCATAATGATTACATTAGAAATGAATACAAGTTAATAATTATAGTTGAAGAAAACAAATTGTAAGGTTGCAACGACCTTTTGTTTTTCAATTTCATTTTTCATAATATAAGGTATTCATGGGTGTTGGGAAAAAGGAGCATGCTTATACTTCCATGAAGACCGATGTCTCTACATTGTATTTAAAAGAGAATGCAAGTTAAAGAATACCTTGTAGTGAGATACTTTGTGTTTTAAGTTTGCCAAACCAAGGTGGCGCAAGTTCTTTATCTTATATGTAGGGTCTTCTTGTATATAGCGCTCAAGTACGTATGCTAAGAATGTTGAATCAATCATCCGACCATCATGAGTATTTTGAATTTTCTCACACGTGCTGGGGCCCTTGCATTTTGCGATCTTCCAGGCATTGTCTCCCTTGCAATAGATTGCACGGACTGATCATGGACAGGAATCATCCTCGCAACTCATCATAAGCCTCTTTGAGTTTGAATACTCAGTTTTGAAGCTAAAATTCTCTCGCACTGCGTACCAGGTTAACGCATGTCGCACCGCCAATTTAGTCGCGAATACCATCCCTTTCATTGGCTGCTCTCTAGGCGTCCAACTTGATACTTCCACTTGCATAACTGATGATTGATCAAATATATTATCCCAAGTGTTTTTGGTGAACCATTTCAGCGTAGGATCGGGACAGGGGCATGTGTCTCTATTCTCTTCTACAGCCACCTTTTCGATATGATCAACATCCTTATGTTCACCCATGGTATCTAGGAGCTCCTCGAAGTCATCCCTAGTAACATCAATATGGGTTGCATCATCACCAAGTCTGTGATATCTTCATTCTCGGATGTGCCCCTATCATGAGATAAATGCTCTCCTTCATGCATTTGCTGGGGCCCTTCCTCCTCCCCAATCGAGTTCACATGCGGAAATGTCTACCATGGTTCACTGCCATACCCATCTTTTGTGTTCTCTGCACACTCTTGATAAGATTGTAACGGTATTGAGTCAATGTGCTCATCTATAATTTCATCCAAAACAGTGTATTGTGAACCCTCTCCAACCTCTACTATGGTGGGCTTAATAGTGACATAGAGATTCGAAGCAATGAATCTCATCACCACCATTTGTTCAACAACTTCCTACATCATCTTCACTTCGGTGTAACCCGATAACTGTAGTGAATTATAGAAAACCTGGGTGTCTACAACTTGTTAAGGTGCTCGATACATTATGGAAATGTTATGCCTAGAGTGGTCTAACCCCATCGCTGTCAATATTCTTTGTTGCAATTTCGTAAGGCCTATCCCATGCTTCACCTTAACACATTTATGCTTTTGGTTCGAGCCTTGTTATGACAACCCATGCAACTCATGAAAATACGTCTCTCTATCGTAGTACACATAGAAATAGTGAAAATCCATAACCGACTTATGTCAAAGAATATTGTAGTTGTCATAAGTGCACAATTGAACATCCAATGCACATCCTACGCACCTATTGTGTGCCGCTTGCTTCGATACGACCAAATCAGGTATCGTGCCTTTGTTGGGGACCGTGTTGGCATGTAATTGTTGTACTTACAATTCGCTTTGGAATGAATAAACATTTTTTATTTTGGAGTTAAACATTGTTGCCATGTATTGTTCATAGTCGTTACACATTTTTTCTAATTATATTGTTAATATGGTTGTTTGCATCTGTTGGATCATTGCAGATTGTCTAGGAGCCATACAGAAATTATTTGGGTTTCCTGCCCACATATTGTACAATAGGCCAACACATATGGAGGTCTATCGTGTCGCTCATACATTTTTGGGTGGTTAAAGGTCATCACCCTGAATGTGTTCTTTGATAGTTTGGGATGAAGCAAGGCATACCGGTCGATGTCGATACTTTAACTAAACTTTACAAGATAACAATCCAGGGCAAGCTAGACAGAAATTGGGCTGAAGTATATGCCACGCATATTACTAGATGGGATGCGCATGCCGCAATTGCTGATGCACCACCATTTCATGGGGAGATGAGCTACAATGATGAGTCTATGGTGTGGTTTCATCCCCGCACTCTATGCCATATTACAAAAGAGATCTCTTACTAGGTCACTTTGGTAAGTTTACAAAGGTTATTCTGTTATAAATGTACCTCGCTTTACATAGTTTAGTTCAACCTACTAACACTACTCTTGTATACTTGTAATAGGTTGAACCACAATTGAAGATTATGATGAAGTGTGAACCAGGTTTTAAGATCTACACCGACTTTATTAATGCCTTGAAAGATGTTGAAGAGATCAATTTGTTGACCTTGAACGATGCACGCACTGCGGGCAACACAAGTGAATCGGTTGTAGGGCGTGGTCGGCAAGCAAGTGGACGTTAAGGGCATGGAAGCTGTCAATCTAGTCAGTGTCATACATCTAGTCGGCATCCCACATCTAGCCAGTGATAATAGCTTAATTTTGCATATTTATATCATTATTGGAAAGCATTATCATACTTACTTTGAGTTAATTCATGCATTTTATAATTGGTTTTGGAATAATGCTGAATAATCAATTTTGTGCTTAATTGAATTTTAATGCATGAATTTGTCTTTTGTAGGATAATGAAATTAAAAAGTGGATTTGTGCAAAGAAGAAAGCTAATGGACTTTAATCTTACAAGGGCCATGATGAAGTCAAAAAAGTCCAATCCAATCAAATTCAAGTCCAATTGGAGCAAGGAATCAAAGGAAATTTGCATCAAATCCAAGTCCAATTCGGATTAGGATTCCAGCCTGCATATCAGTTAGTATTTGAAGTATAACTTTTGGCTCAGATATCCAATTGGGATGATTCAAGTTGGGCTGGAAATCTAACTTAAAGGGCTACAACTTTTTAGTTTACCAAAAGTCATAATCCTGAAGTTAAATGGGCCAAAAATGTCGGTTAAGTGAAGCCTAAAAACCTGAGATTTCCTCCAAATGGGAATTCAACTTGTAATAGGATTCCTTGACCTATTTAAAGGCTAATATGAATTTGTTTAAAATTTGAATTCATTGAATGTATAAAACCATGAAAACTCAAGGAAAATTTGTGTATATTAGATGTACAAATAGTACGAATTTGTTGAAAAATTCGAATTCGTTGAGTGTGTAAAATCGTGAAAATTCAAATGAAAATTGAAGAACATACCAAATTGAGTAAACTCAATGGAAAATTAATTACATTAGATGTACAAATTGTCCAAATTTGTTTCCAAATTTGAAGTCGTCAAATGTACAAAATCGTGAAAATTCAATTTAAAATTGTGTACCAATGTAGTGATCATCCGAATTTGTTGAAAAATTCAAAATCTTTGAATGAACAAAATCATGTAAACTCAATGGAAAATCAAAGAACATACCAAATCGTTGAGCAGCACATGCAGCACTGTAAACATCAATGTAGCAATGGTGGACAGCTCACCCCTAAAATTGATGCATAAACTTTCCAGGGAAGCTTTGCATCCTTGAAAATAGTGCATTACAAAAGGTTGCATATCTGTGTATACACGTGAGTGTGGATGGGTACTTTTGGTCAGGGCTCAACAATGCCGAGCTGTTGAGCAGCACATGTAGAACTGTTTATTATATATTTTTGGTTATTTTCAAGGATGCTAGTCAAAACGCTCTTCCTATAATCTGTGACTATTGGTTAGAAGTAATAGCTCACCCCAAAAATTGGTGCATAAACTTTCTAGGGATGATTTGCATCCTTGAAAACAGTGCATTGCAAAGGGTTGCATATCTGTGTATTCATGTGGCGAGTCCTTGCTTTAGGAGCCATATGGTTTTTTGTGAAAGAGTGGTTGGTCTGTGTGGTTTGAATGAGTCTGTATGTATTAAATCTATTAAATTTTGCTATAAGTAATGTACAATAAATCTAATTTGGGTGATAAGTGTTATGTGTGTAACATTTCAAATTACACAAACAGAATATTGGAAACATCAACATATCTAACTGGAGGCATTTCACTTCCTAAGGTGTTTTCTACATTACAAAGTAGAGGACATTGTCCAACCAAAGCACAAGAATCTTATGTAGCAACAAAGAACAGTAGGGAAAAAAATGAGCAAGTGATTTCATATAAACTTAGCCAAAAACTAATGAACATTTAATCTTTAGATTTGTGAAAGTTGAATGTATCATCAGTTGTCAGATATTAACAACAACATTTTGTATTGCAAAGAACGTGTAGACTTTAACAACAATGTCTAATGTTTGTAGGTATAAATTTTTGGAAATCGTCATTGCTTGAATCTGAGAAGTCTAAAATATCTTTTTCATCATCTAATGCAGTAACTTCATTAATAGACTTGATGGCTCACTCTTGCGCCTTTCCCTTTAGATGCTTCCTAGCTTTTTGGATTGCATGAAAACGGTCTAATCGCATTTGCATTTGATTATTTTCTTGTTCAAAATGAGCAAGTATGTTGGCAGGTTCATCTCTAGGTAACTTGGCTGAGTGTGCCTTAAGAACTCGTAACCCGTATCATCGACAATACACCTCCAGCTCACACCTTTTCTCGTATAGAGTTGACCATGGTGGTTCTGCTACGGTGAACTCTATTGCAGTGGTATCTATACTTAGTTTTGTAAGTTTGCCAACCATGATGTGACCAGCGCTTCCAAGACTCTCGTACGTGTATATTGGCATATTAAGGAAATCTCTCTTCTTTTCAACCCATTTCCCTCCATAGTGGTTTGTATGTTTGTAGTCGTTGATCTGCTGGAACTTGTGATAATCCATTTGTTGAAGTAGATCCAAACTTGTTTTGCATTGTACGATTTGATATTGAGACGTTACGGCTCATAGCTTAGTCAATCTATGAAGTTAGTGGGGTAGAAATAAGATCATTATTGTGGTGCATTTATAACCACATTTCATGTTCCAAGCATTATAATTTCAGTTAGTAGGGCTTGTCATGTCAATACAGGTTGGAAAAACACTACATGAATAGGATTTTAAATGTTCCCAATGTCATAGTGAGATTTGAAGATGTGGGCGGTAGTTGCAGTGTTCTTGAAAACACTACGTCATGTTCACTATTTTCTCATAAAAATTGTTCACTGTTTTCTGCATAAACTATTTTTAGCATTCTACATAAAATTATTTTATGTTTAGCATTATTTGAAATATTGGTCATTGTTTTTTCTGCATAAATTATTCATTGTTCATTAGGTGTTTTATGATCTGGATGCTCTAATACCAATGACTACCCAGGAGAGAGCACATCAGTAATATGGAAGCATAAACAATGATAAAATAGATAATAAAGAAGTAAATAGCAAATTAAATATATTCAAAATAAGGTTAAAATGGAGTATGGAATATGAAAACAGAAACTAGTAAATCTTACTTGGATAAAAACTTTAGTCTTTGATAAACTTGAAAACAAACTGTTGTCTTTGATACAAGCTTGAAAACAAAACTCTCTGAAGAGAAAGGTTACAAGATTACAAGAAGGGGAGAGAGTACAAAAGTCTTCCTGAAGGAGAGGGAAGGCTATTACACAAGGCATTCTAAAACTTGAAACTTAAAAGCTTAGAATCTTAGAAACTTAGAAATTTAGAAACTTGTCTTCTGTCTTCATAGTCCGTCTCTTTTATAGGTGAAATGAACCATGGTAAAATAACCTGAGTAGGTAAATCTAACTCAAGTTAATCTGTCGGTGGTATGAAAATTAGTATTGATGAGTAGTAGTCTGTCGACCATTAGCTCCCATAATCAAAGGTATATGACCACAATGTTTGATTGAAGAGTTGAGTAAATATGTATTCAAAATCTGCAGCATAACAGTAATTAGCTATGATTATAAGAGATATTTCAGTGTTTCAGGCTGTGGGGCTTCTTAATTTGTAAGAGTGATGGTTCTAAGAGCAAAGTGATGTTTTTAATGTACATATTTATGAGATGTGATTGTTTGACAGCTCAGTTTCAGGGTTCAAGATAGCTTTACCATGTGCTATTACTTCTAACTCGTAGTCACAGATTATGGGAAGAGCGTTTTGACTAGCATCCTTGAAAATGAACAAAGATAATAAACAATTCTACATGTGCTGCTCAATAGCTCGGCAATGTTGAGCCTAGACCAGAAGTACCCATCCACACTCACGTGAATACATAGATATGCAACCCTTTGTAATGCACCATTTTCAACGATGCAGAGCATCTCTAGAAAGTTTATGCATCAATTTTGGGGGTGAGTTGTCTACCATCGCTACACTGATGGTCATAGTGCTACATGTGCTGCTCAATGATTTGGTATGTTCTTTGATTTTCCATTGAGTTTACATGATTTTGTTCATTCAACGATTTTGAATTTTTCAACAAATTCGGATGATCAATACATTAGTACACAATTTCGAATTTAGTTCATTCAACGATTTCGATTTTGTACTTTCAAGATTTTATACATTCAACGAATAGTATTTATGCATTATCCCCTCCGAACTTGGCTATCCTTGGCTGTTGATTTTTTTTTTTTTTTTTTTTATCATAAAAGTTATGGTCAACTAAGCTATAAAAGAATTCTTATGCATTTGTAATTTTTTTTTCTGGTACCAATCTAGGATTGGAAGAGAATTTTTTATTGACTACTAAAAGAATTTTTTTTATTGACTACAAATTTTTTACATTGTAAATCAATCATTATTGTACTTATGCAACCTTCATATTTAAAAAAAAAAAAAAAAAAAAAATGGCAAAACAAATTCGATTATTGTGAAATTTAAACATGAAAAATCATTTAGATTTGGCTTTTAAATTTAGAAAACATGATTTCCCTAATAAGTTCCGAAATAGTGGTTTTTTGCTACAAATTTCTAAAAATGGTGGTATTTGGCCATTTTCACCTAGAAACTTAAGGCACAAGCAAAAAAAAAAAAAAAAAAAAAAAAGTTTTTGCATTGTCAAAAACATTGCAGAACACCCACATAGTATTTTTGCATTATCCCCTCCAAACTTGGCTATCCTTGGTTGTTGATTTTTTTTTTTTTTTTTTATCATAAAAGTTATGGTAAACTAAGCTATAAAAGAATTCTTATGCATTTGTAATTTTTTTTCTTTTTTGGGTACCAATCTGGGATTGGAAGAGAATTTTTTATTGATTACTAATTAGCAATACAATTGTTTTGCTAATATTGAAGTATTTCAATAGAGTAAATATATGTGTTGATAAATTTGAACCTTTACACATCTCTAGTGATTCAAAATAGATTCTTTGATCTAGCATAAGTCCAACAATTGCATCATGCTACACTTTGTCTGTAAGGTTGCAGTAATGATGAATTTAGATGCTAGTGGTCATGCCATAAATGATAAAACATGTCCTTAATTTTTCCTCCACCTCTAGTTACACTCAGAAAGCATAAGAATTTCCCATAAGCTCCTACCTTTGGTCACCTTTTCTTTGAAAAAAAGAACTTCTAGTCATTTTGCCTTGACATTAGTTCATTCTACATTCATTTGGGGTGATAGAGGCATCTTTTATTTATTTTTCAATTTAAATTGTAAATCAATCATTATTGTACTTCTGCAACCTTCATATTTAAAAAAAAATGTAAATAAGAAAACAGTGAACAATTTTTTAAATAGTGAACAAAGAATAATTTATGCAGAAAGGAGAGTGAACAATTTTTTAAACAATGCTGAACAGAAAATAATTTTATGCAAAATCGTAGAAATAGTTTATGCAGAAAATAGTGAACAATTTTTATGAGAAAACAGTGAACAGTTTTAATTAATGCAGAAAACAGATTTTATGAATGCAGTAAACAGATTCGAATATACAGTAAACATGATTTGCAGAGAGCAAATTTTATTAATGTAGAACTAGATTTTATCAATGCAGAAAAATAGATTCGATTATTAAGAAATTTATATATGAAAAAGCATTCAGATTTGGCGTTTAAATTTAGAAAACACGATTTCACTAGGTGTTTTAAGAGAAAGTAGTGAACAATTTTTTAAATAGTGAATAGAAAATAATTTATGCAGAAAAGAGAGTGAACAATTTTTTAAATAATGTTGAACAGAAAATAATTTTGTGCAGAATGCTAGAAATAGTTTATGTAGAAAATAGTGAACAATTTTTATGAGAAAAAAATGAACAGTTTTAGTTAATGTAGAAAACAGATTTTATGAATGTAGTAAGCATATTCGAATATATAGTAACAATGCCGCTCAATTTTTTATTTTGGTGGTTCTTTGGTCTAGATTTAAAATCCCTATATTTTACAATGCTTCTACTTAAATAAATAAAAACATAAAAAACCTACTTATTTTATGTTTATGTTTATTTGTAGATTATCCCAAAAAAAGAAAAGAAAAAAGAAAGGGTTATTAGGAACTCGAATTTACTAAACTCGAGTTCCTCACAAGGTACTCGAGCTCACCAAGCTCGAGTACCATAGAAATAAACATAAAAATAATTTTATTTATAAAAGGTACTCGAGCCTGGTATACTTGGGTATTGTGTTGCATGGAACTTGAGTTTACCAAGCTCGAGTACCACATTCTATTTTTTAATCACACAAATTCCAGTTCAGCAGTGCCATGGTAGCAGAATTGGTGAGGAACTCGAGTTTCATAAACTTGAGTAACATTTGGAAATTGAGTTTGTGAAACTCGAGTTCTAAAAAAGTTGTATTTCCCTATTTGGTTCCGAAACAGTGCTTTGTTGCTACAAATTTCTGAAAATAGTGGTATTTGGCCATTTTTGCCGCCCACTAAGTGCCAACTACCTGAAAAGAGAAATGCAGAAACAAAAGAAATGTTGAAATGTGGGGTTGGCATAAACTAAAAAGGGGGAGTTTAAAGAGATGGAACAAACAAGAAAGAGAGAAAAGCTGAAAAGCGTGGCACGACTGAACATGAAATTAGGCTGAAAAAAAGATTGAGGCAAATTGTTCTATGAATTGATAAGAGAAAAGATAGGGGAAAAAAATTTCTCAATTCCTCTATAAATTAAAGAGGCTTCAACAGGTTTAAAAGGAAGGAAGCACACGTAAAAGAATAAAAGCACAGCAAAACACAGTGAGAAAAAGAAGAAGAAGAGAGACACATACAGAGATAGAGAGCAACCTCTGTAGCAGAGTTGGAACACACAGCATTAGCATTAGGATGGGATTTTATCAGTCCCTTTCTTCTCTAAATCTCTCCCTCTCCCTCTTCTTCAAATCTAAATTTTTTGTTTGGTAAAACAAATAGGGTTAGGTTTCGTGAGGAGTTCCTAACTCCATACATGACACTTTAGATACGAGTCCCTAACTCGTAAATCCTATTTGAATATTACCAAATAAAAATTCTCTCAAGTTTTGATGTAGTGTTTTCTCAACTAGAGTCCTTGACTCTACCAAATTAATGGAGTCATTGACTCTACCAAACTAATGGAGTCCTTGACTCTACCACATTTTAATGGAATCCTTAACTCTACCATATTTTAATGGAGTCATTGACTCTACCCAATTAATGAAGTCCTTGACTCTACCAAATTTTAATGTAGTCCTTGGCTCTACCTAATTAATGGAGTCCTTAATTCTACAAAAATTAATGGAGTCCTTGACTCTACCACATTTTAATGGAGTCATTGACTCTATAGATGCATTTTTGTGTTTGTGGTGCTAAGTCAACTCTTAAATTTTTGAGGATTCATGTACACTCATATGGCCCTGTCATTGAGTCTAGTGGCACTGCAATCCTTTTCTTGATATGTTTCTTTCATGTGTAATGCTAAGGATAGTATAACTTTTAGTACACTAAAATTATATATATGATGTGTCACCAATTATCAAAACTCTTTTTAAATATTCAAGTTGATTTTTTTATTCCATTGATGAGTTGCAAGTTTGGAAAGAAGACCAATGGACTCAAGTATTCCAAGTATTTGTTTGCTTAACATGGAAGATTTTAGGTCTCAACTATCGCTTGAGGACGAGTTCTTTTCATGGTGGAGGGGTCTGATGTAGGACAGAATTTACAATTTAATTTTTGTAATTCATTATTTTGGTATTTTTCAATAATTTTTTTTTATTTTTTTTTATTTTAGGCTTAGAGTACTTGTTTCAATTGTTTTTAGGTGTTTTTATTACTTTTTAGGTTGAATTTGGTTCCTATTATGATTAGGTATTAATTAGGATTTATTTTATAATATATTTTTTTGTCTGTCAATTTTTACCTACCCTTTAATAGGACTCGAAGTCTGTAAATGTTTTTTATTTTTTATTTTTTTTTATAACAATTATTGAATTAATAAAATTCAGACTTTAGTCTCTCTATTTTCTAGTGGATTCCAGATCCCTTTCTCCTTGTGGATTCAAGGACTCTTGTGAATTTGAGGTTATTTTAAGTAGCAAATATGTGTTTTATTTCTTATTTTCTAGAAATAAATGTGTTTTGCTTCTTGTCACTTCCGCATCAGTAAGCATTAGAGCATTGAATTATCTTGGTCTAGTGGCTAACAATGGCATTGTTAGGGCATGGAAACAATAGGGTAACTGTCACGTAGATGTAGCTGATGGTCAACCTATTGGTAAGCAAATTTAATGTAGGTCAAGGGACTCAACCTATTGATTTTTTCATTCCATTGATACGTTGTAAATTTGGAAAGAAGACCAAGGGACTCAAGTATTCCAAGTATTTGCTTGCTTGGCATGGAAGATTTTACGTCTTAACTATCAACTTGATGGCGAGTTTTTTTTTTCCCCCAAGTGGATGAGTTTGATGTAGGACATAATTTATAATTTAATTTTTTGTAATTTGTTAATTTCATTATTTTTTATGTAATTTTTGTTATTTTAGGTTTAGTGTATTTATTTCCTTTTTTTTAGTGCTTTTAATCCTTTTTTTTTTTTTTATCAAATTTAGCTCTTATTATGATTAGGTATTAATTAATTAGTATTTATTTTAGAATCTATTTTCATATCTGTCATCCTTTACTGAGCCTTTAAAAAGGCCTTTCAAGTTTGTAAATGTTTTTTTTAACAATTATTCAAGAAACAAGTGTTCAAGTTAAGTATTTAAGCCATGCAAGTTTGACCAAGAAACAAGTGAAGGAAGTGCTGTTCATTAAAACTTGACAGAAGTCTTGACAAAATCCTTTCTATTGAGATTTAATTTTGAAGCTCAATAGATTCTTGACACAAGCTCGAGAATTACGAAATTAGACTTTTCAGATCTGATTACACGCATATTCCTATGTATTTGTGTAGGGTTTCTTTTCTCACAACCCTAAACATATATAATGATTATTTTAAAGGCCGTCGCGCATGCATTGTATGACCGAATGCAAAAAGTGACCTAGTTCATCATTCTCTTTAAAGAAGTTACTGTGTCTGTACGCCAAGAGTTTTGTGACCAAGGAGCTTTTTGATCTTCATTGTTGATGAACTGAAGAACTTTGCAACCAACATCTTCCTCAAGTTGGTGAGTTAGTCATGTACTAGGATCTATGCATCATTGGTTAGTCACGTACTGGGATCCGTGCATTGACGGAGAGTTTGCCGCTACAATACAAGTCCAATTGGGTATTAGGGTAAAAGTTCAACTGTAGGTTGGTATTTGGAGATAGACCAAAGGGTTTGGTAAGATTCCTTATGCTTTTAACCTCTTGTGATTGATAATAGTGGATTCTCGGGAGTGGTGACCTTAAATTCACATGGTGGGGTTCTACTTCGGTGGTTTTCCCCATTCGTAAACAAATCACTTGTGTCAAATTTAATTTCCGCTACATTTAATTATTTGGTGATTTGTCTGTGCTACCACACTATTGCATGTAATTTGACTAATTAATTAACTTGGGTAATTAATTAATTTACAAGAGAACAATTCATTTTAACCCAAAATCAAACATGATAGTTCTAAATCGATGTCAACTTTTTTCGGTCTAAATTCAATATTGCACGTTTTATTTACTTAAAAATGTATAGACCATGGAATATAATATGCCTAATGGGTTAGGTTTCGAGAAATATAGTGTTAGTTTTAGACCCCTTAAAACATAAGTTTGTTTAACCTAATTAATTAACCAAGTGAATACTTAGATTTATTATTTAGATCTAGGTTAAAAAAAAACAATCATATCATGTAAAGCAGTGGAAAAGTAAATAACAAAACAATATGATAACCTAGGAAAACCTAACCGGTAAAAAACCTAGGGATGATTTAACCTAACTATCCTCAAGGTAAAAAGCAAATCCATTATAAAGAATCGAAGTTTACAATAAGACTTAGACCACTAACATCTTATTGCTACCACATGTAGAACTTACTGACACGACCATGTACAAGCTCCGAATTCACGGACTTCTTCTCTATTAGACCTTTGCAACACAAGCACCCACACTTGTGATAAAAAACACAAATTCTCCTGCTTGTGACTCCAAGACCACCCTTGAAGGTTTAGATCATTAGCACCTTTGATGACTAGAGAAGGAAAAGAAGGAAACAACATCAGATCTTGAGATTCTTCAAGGAATAACATCAGTAGAAGATATGAGAGAGCTTTTTAGGTACAAAACCCTAGATACAAAAGAGGCACATTCTTCTCTCTCTAAAAAGCCTTGACAACCCTCTCTAGGGTTAGTTTATGATGTCCTTTAAATACTGGAAAAAACAGATTGTGATTTGGGTTTCAAACAGATAAGTTATGGTCTTTTTACGTTTGCTGATTTTTGCTAAAATATGACTTTCGATCAATTAAGTACCAATCGAATGAAACAGATTGTAACTCATTTTTTTTCATCTCGAACTTGAGATTTTTGTCTTGGACTTCAATGTAGACCATTCTAAACCAATGAGACTTAGTGTTTGTCATGGTTTGCCAATATTAGAAACTCAAAACCTAACATACAGTACCTAACGGGCCACTATTTTCCTTTTTCTATATTAAAGCACACCCAACAAAGGCGAGTAAATTACCTGTGAGGGATCCAAGATGGCAGAACTGTTGAAACTTTGACTCGAAGATGTAAAAGTTCTTTGTTTCGAGTACATTCTTTAACGATATAAACACGCATAATTCTTCTTCCCTCTTTTTTATTTTTTTATTTAATTTTATGGGCAATGCAGCATCTTACCTGACATATTACAGGTGACATCAGATCTATTATTTTACTATGACCGTTTGCCTCTAGAAATCCCTTATGATTTTTTTGAATCTTTTATAATTTATGACAAAGAACTAAAGAATTTGACCATAATTTTCATAAAATATATGAATAAGGCATTACTTATTGATGCGTTAGTAATGATGGCAATGGGTAAGGTTTGGATCAAGTATACCCAAACCCATCTCGAAATGTTTCTTCATGAATACATGAATTCCAATACATATTATTATCCATAACCGATTCTTACTCAACACATCCCCAATTTTTCCAAAAAAAAAAATATTATTATTTTTTTCATACAAAAAAAATCCGAAGAACCATTTTAACTTAAAAACTAATCAATAACTTTATCTAAAAAAATTAAACTAATCAATAACTTGAAAATCAGATATATCCTATATGAGCATACCCATATCCCACAACAAAAAGTACCAAAAAACCTATATACCATTAAAATAAAATCTGAAAACAAGATCTGGAAATTTTTTTTTTTTTGATAGAATTGAGAGATTGAAATGACTTTTCAACAAAATAAAAAGAAAATTTGAAATGATTTACGTTTTTTGTAGTGATATATTGGGTAATACCCAAATATTTCGGGTAGGATATCCATTATCCACTAGATTTGACCATCCCTATGCGTGAGTTTTCAAATTAGTGTCCATTTGGGTGTTTCGTAGGTTTTGGTAACTTACTTAAGTAGTATTTATTAAAAGATATAGCTTTTGATATAGCTTTTATATTAAATATGTGAAAAAACTTAAAGCTATTATTTTTTTTAAATAAAATAAACACAAGAAGACAAAATGCTAAAGTTTTTGCTAAAGAGATTCATAGTTACAGCATTTGAAGAGTGCACACTTAATAGATTTACATTTTGTTCGGTAGCAAAAAATTCTATACAATTTGTTCGGTAGTGCACAAGTTTAATTTGCTACTGCCTACTGGTCTATAATTATTATTTTTAGAATATTGGAGCAAGTAAAAATCCTAAGCCACCATGTAATATACTCATCATAATGTTCTATTGCATAATATTATTGAAGAGATAACACCTTATGGAGATTCCAATTAAGAGATTAATATATAGTGTATAAAATGTATCCAAACAAATAATCTAGGTATTTTGAGCTACCGCTATTTTACAACAAACATCACATAGTTTAGTCTAGACTGCTATAAGAAAGGCTAGTAGCCTATGCCACAAAATTATTCAACGTGGTTACTTCCATAAAATATTTTCTCAAGGCTCAGATAAAGAACTCTAATTGCTTCCATGAAACCTTAGCGAGGATATAATGCAGTAATTGAAGCCTCATTTATTGAGGCTAGAATAGATTGATTTGATGATATGTCTGGTTCAACGTTGTTGTGCGTTAAAAATGCAGGTTGTGAGGGTACTGATAAGGTGATAGAGTTACCATTAAGCATTAGAATGATTGAAGACATGGTTGGCCTATCAGCCACATTTTCTTGAACACATAATAATCCAATGTGGATGCACCGAATTATTTCGGGTTTTGAACCAACTCCTAATGTGGGATCTATAATATTTGAAGTTGTCATGTTCCTCCAGTTTTTCCATGCCTGCAAAATTATTTAAATAGTGTACAAAAAATTTTAGAATAATAATAATTTTATTTTGCCAATATCACGTACACTAGTACCATACTTTAAGTTAAAAGGGAAATATATACAAAAATGTGGCACTTACATAACTAAGAAGATCATCCTCATTTTTGTTATTACGGAAGTAACCATTTTTTTGCCCACATATCATTTCAAGAACTAACACACCGAAACTAAACACATCAGATTTTACTGAGAAATGTCCATAATATGCATACTCTGGAGCCATATATCCGCTGCATGAAAAAATTAGTAACATTACTTTATATACATAACATATGGAAATTAATAAGATTAATTAGTTTGGTTTGAATGATAATAGAGCTCTTAATCATCATTTTCAATATCTATTAATTTTCTCTAATTTATAAGAGACAGTTAAACATTTGTTAGGAACTTTTTTTTATGATGCAATGTAATCTTGTATTTGACAATACAGAAACACATCATCCAATGCTAATTATTAACTAACTAGGATACTTACTATGTCCCAACAATTCTATTTGTACTACTATGGGTTTGATCTAGTAGAACCAATCTTGCTAGGCCGAAATCAGCAATTTTGGGATTCATCTCATCATCTAGTAAAATGTTACTAGCTTTTAGATCACGATGAATGATGCGAAGTCGAGAATCTTCATGAAGGTAAAGAAGACCTCGAGCAATGCCTACAATAATTTTGTAACGCATTTGCCAATCCAAATCTGCACGCTTGGTTGGATCTACATTGTTTATTTAAGCTATGAGTTAGTGGCAAAGAATATATCCAAGTGTACTTGATCAAAAGTGCAATCTGTAAAATATTATTAATAATCATTTACCGTAGAATTGCAACCATACCAAATATAACTTGGTCGAGGCTTCCGTTTGACACAAACTCATAAATGAGAAGCCTTTCATTCCCTTCCAAGCAGAAACCTCGAAGCTTAACTAAATTCCGGTGGTGAAGCTTAGCCATTAACAAGATCTCATTCTTAAATTCTAAATCACCCTGCCCAGAACCCATAGATAGTCTTTTGACAGCTATCTCTTGTCCATCGGAAAGCCTACCCTATAGATGCATCAGAATATTCAATATGCAGCCTTTAGCTATAAAAAGTTACGAATCTAACTTGTTTTGACAGACAAATGAGATATTTGACTGTATGATATTGTCAAATTACCTTGTAGACAGCACCAAATCCTCCTGTCCCAACCTTATTTGCATCAGAAAAGTTATCTGTAGCGACTCTGATTGTTGGAAAATTGAATTGCAAGGATTCAGTATTGCTAATTTCATCCGCTGCTTCACATGCGTAACAAGTTAATACATCTGAATTAGATAAGTCAATTGCTTAAAGAAGATTGGTGCAATTTTAAGTTACGTGCATACCTCATTAATGGACTCACCAACATGAATTACTGAAGTCATCTTACAAAGTCACTAATGCACAGAACTTTGTATGCCCGTATAATATCCTTTTGTTTTAGTTGAAATTATTTTTAAGCGGAACACTCACTCTTTCAAAAGTTTATCTTTATAAAAATGATGATGTAAAGTTGAATTCATGGTAGCCTATTACTATTTCAGAAAGGATCAATTTGAGTCTAGACACGTTTTTGTGCTTTTGTGCATTGGACTCAATCCGACGCGTTTTTTGCCGTGAGTCGAATGCACAAAGAACTGAACAGTCTGGGCCCAATCCTTGACCTTACCTAAATAGTAAATACACCTAACTTTTACTTTTTCTTCATTCTAATTACAAAAGTATCCGGTGATTCATGAACCCAGGACCTGATATTCCACATTTTTCTCCTATAAAAGCCAAAGGTGGCATCTGGACCGGCTAGACCTCATTGACAAATACCCAACACTCTGTCATGCTTCTTTTTACATCTAAATTTTTATTGTCAAAAAATATGAAAGTCAATATCTTATTGTCATCAGTATTGCCTTGAAAGTATATGTATAGTCAGGAATATACTTTTTTTTTTTTTTTTTGAGAAAGCAGTCAGGAATATACTTGGGGGTACTTTTTTCTCAATAGTTCAGAACTTAATAATGTATTTTTAAATTAACATTTTGAAAATCTCATTATTACATTAGATACTCATTTTATTTGAAACACTTACATCGAGTTTTGTATTAATCAAGCCTTATTTACCATTTAATCTATTAATACAAATTTTGTGAGTGTATATATATGTCTGAATTTGGTATTTATACCTATACTTTATAGAAATGAAATTCTTAATAATAGGAACAACAGACCAATTTTAAACTTACTTTCTACTTTCTTCCTTTGCTTCTTTACCCTTAAACAGAGGCAGATGCAGATGATTAGCACCACGAAAACAACCACCGACACAATGATAATGATGGTATTTTTAGATGAGTTACTCTTGTTTCCTGAAATGAATCAGAAATCTTTCCTCAATCAAATATCCAAAGCTTGAAGTTTGAAATTAACATCATCACACTAACACAGAAATAAAATAATAAAATAAAAGTTAAATTTTTTCTCAATAAAACATTCCTTGGTTGATTTTTGAAATCAAAATTATTAGTAAATGCGGAGAAAAAAATTATCAAATTAATAAATACTTTCAGAGTCTAAGTAATCATTCCTTGCTTTTCCTCCTGAAAATTTGAAAAGAGAAAATAAAAATTAAAAGCGTGAATAATTTAAAAGGCTGATAACGTTTTTTTGGTATTGTTTGTAAATTTTATTTGGAAGCTCATAAAATAATTGAATGAAATGGAACAATAAATTATAAATGAATGTAATGGAATTGAGCAAATAAATCATAAAGGAATGAAATTGATTATAATGTATTTAAGTAATAAGGTGGAACAGAAAAATCAATTAATGGAATGAAATCATGTAATCTTCTTTGGATGTTTTAAAATAAAGGAATAGAATATAAGTAACCTTGTTAATGATCGAATAACATAGAATTAATGGAATTGAATCATTTTAGGTAAGATTTGGGTTTTTTTGTTATGGCTTTGGCTGAGATTAAAAGAGGGAAAGGAACCAGAGAGAAGAGACTAAAGAGAGTTCTGAGTGAGGGAAAGAAAAATGACAGAGGAGTAACAGTGTTAATGGTGTTAGAAACTAATATGTCTTTTAAGGATCTAATTGGTCAATTTTGAAATGTTTTGGATCTGAGTGGTATTTGGATATGCACATGAGTTTACTCTTTTTTTATTATTAGATTTTTGATGATTTATTTATATTAGTCTTCATCTTTTGCACCTCATTAACTCACCTAGAACAAAAATTAAAAAAAATAACTTAAATAGGACATGTGGCACAAAATTAAGCAACAATTGGAATCAAATTTAGGAGAAATTATAAAGTCCTCATGAAGGACAAGTGACGTAGTTCGCAATTTCTCTAAAAGACTTTTACCTGTTTAAAAGTGTTGAGTTAGAAAAGTTTTTTAAATAAAAACTGATTACTGACTCAGCAATTTTAAACAAGGAGAAATCTTTTAGTGAAATGATGGATAAGTGAAGTGGTTGACCATGAGGACTGTATAATTTCTCCAAATTTAGAACCAAATTTTCCCTCAACTCACACACACACACAAGCCTCTATTCTATATATAATATACCTTAACACAGAGAGAATTATTATTATTTTTTGGGATAAGAATTAAGAACAGACAGGGAACTAATCTAACTAACTCTGCGACTAATCCTAATCTAGCCGCAATACAGTAAAAAACAGAAAATAAATAACTTATTTACAAAAAGGCAATCAGATAACAACACACTTAATCTGATATGTCCCTCTTAGGTGATCTTTTAACATTATCAGCTATAGCTGTTGTGTTTTGACTGATGTACGACTTGCAGTTTAGACAGATGCAAGAAGTAGCTGCATCAAACTCTTTCTTCCTCCTAAGTCCTAACAAATTCAGTAAAAATAATAGGGTTGTGTTACAACGGCTTTTTGTCCTTAACAGCATCTTTTTGTCATTTTTTTTTCGGGTAATTTTTTGTATTTTTTGTTTGCTTCTTTATAGGATGTGGAGCTAATTTAATAGAGAGAAATAAAAATATTAAAATAAGTTGTGGGTTTAATTTATGTTTTTTTCTTCTATTTATGTCTTTTTTTTTTTTTTTTTTTTTATTATTACACAGCTGTTTTACAGTTGTGAGTACCAAAAAAATATAATAAAAATAAAAATAAATAGTGAGCAATAAATGATAGACAACCGCTTATAATTTATCATGTGTCAAAGTTATGGTAAAAAATTGGAAAATAATTGGTGTTCATAAACTAGAAGATGTGCCTTTGGGAAACTTACCTTTTGCAGGCACAGGAGACGGAGATAATGATTTTGCAGGCACAGGAGGAGGAGATAGTGATGGCGGCGATTCAACAAGAATGCTGTCATAGAATTGGTCGGGCTGTATTCTTAAGTTACAGCTGGGTGCAAGAACTCTCGCTCCATCTCTTCCACGACAATAACTTTGAAAATAATCTAGAGCAGTAACTAGGCAATTGCTACAAGCCATCTCTGACAAATCAGGACTGCACTGCATTAGCCCATAGATCGTGTCGGTATTGTGTTGATAGGGGGCATTTCCAACTGCAACCTTGCGAAAAATACCTCCAGCTGACGCTTCAAGTCTTAGTTTATAGAATAAGGTGTCTAACACCTCATCGAACTCAGTCACGTTCGGGACACTACCACTTACAAGAGCTTTAATTGGTGTGGTTTCCATAACACCAAATATAGAGTTGTTGGAGTATCGAACGGTACAATTCATGTACCACATGATACCCTCTTTCTCGTTTGGACACAACTGTAAGAGCTCGTGACCTGAATTGTTGAGACAAATACGGCAATCAGTTGATGTAAGGTCAGCTCTACAAAGCCCAGTGGCGTAAACTTTGTCGGTGCCCTCTCCGGCAGAGAAATTGTAGAACCCATAATCAATTTGGGTGTTGGAAGAGAAGGCGGAGATGAGGGTGTTGAGGTTCGCTCTGAAGGTACCGTTACTGCTCACATTACCACTAGTTGAACAATTATGGAGAACGTAGGGATCTCGCTGCAATACTAAGCTGTGACTAACAAGGGGAACCAGTAGAATGGCATAAAAGAAGAGAAGTGGTAATCTTGAATTGCTCATTATCATTGTTCCTCAGTATTTTGCATCTGTGGGAAGTGGGAACATATTAATATTAGGGTGGTTGTTACAGTGTATAGTGTGTTACACACGCACACACAAAGTGTGTAACAGGTTTTACCGCATAAAAATTGATACAATAATAGGTCACTGTGTATGTTGTGTAACTTGTGTTACACATGAACACACGGTGTGTAAGCAATAATTAGATACTGTGTAACGTACTGTATACAATGCGTTACACATGAACACACGGTGCGTAACAGATTTTACCCACATAAAAAGTGACGAAATAATAAATCCTTTTATTGGTAAAGTAATGATGAATGGATGGGATTGAGTATACTATATGTGAACATTAGCATGTGGTGCACTTATCACTTGACTTGACTCTGACTGTGCATCAAAAAAATAAAATAAGAAAAAGACTTGACTCTGACTGGAGTAAAGTGAAGCAACAATGAATAGTTTTTTTTGTCCTTTCAATTCACACCGGGTGTTTAGATAGTGTGTGTTTTAGTAAAGTAATTCATGTTTTCTGTTTATTAAAACATACATGTGTAAAAGTAAAACATTTAGGGTTCTTACCCTTTTTCTAAACGTGAATAGCGGATTGAGACTATATGAACATTTAGCGCCTGTTTGATAATGTTGTTCTAGTAATGATATTTGTATTTTTTGAAATACGTGTGAATGAAAAAATGTGTGAAAATATTTATAATGTTGTTTAAAAACTGAAAATTATTGCTCAAAATCCCATACCAAATGGCCCCTTAAGTTTAACATGCAGTTTTCAACCCTCGCCTTTTATACTCTTGCAATTTTTTCTTTCTTTTTTCTTTTTTCTTTTTTCTTTTTCATAATTTTGCCACAGTTTTGACTTGGTATATTGGGATTAAATGGTCATCCTTATTTGCAAACCGTCTATAGTAATGATGAGTAAGGGTATGGACGAGCGTAAATGCATTAATTCCAGACATCATTCAATGACTAAGCGAAAAATGAGCACAGAACCATTACTACTATCCAATAATGTACATTTATATGGCCGTTACAAATAGTAAAGGCTGGGATTAAGTGGTCATCATTGAGTCATAAATCCTCCAGTTGTGGTATAACATTACATTGAACATTTACTCACCTAGATGCTATATAAAGCAAGGAAAGACAGGTAGATGATTCATATGCTCATACACAAATTACTCTACAGATTACTTATTTTCTAAAGAGTTTTAAGCTAATTGAAGCATTAGAGGGTCCTTGGCAAGCCCCTAACCGATGCCATTATCTACTTAGTGTTTCCTCTTACACAAGATCTCTAGGTCGTCCATCGCATTGACGAGAAACATACTAGTGAGTCGAAATCTTGCTTCATTAGTTTGGCGCCATCTGTGGGAAACAACCATAAGCCGTTGAATTAAGTTCCTTAGAATCGATGGACCTAACCACTACTGCACCGTTGGATTCGGTGGTAATGGCTCAACAGATTCAAGCACTAACAACTAATGTGCAAGAATTGATGAAACAGAATGAAGACTTGAAACGAAAAGTATGTCCATAGGGCATGAGTACGTCGCAGTCACGGCGTAACCACAACGACAATGGTGATGAAGCCCACAACCTAGGAAATAGTAGAAGAGAAACTTTAAAACACATCGCGTAGTCAACTTGTGGCAGTGATCAAATGATGAAGAACATGAGGAAGTAGTTAGACGAAGTCAAAAATGCCATGAAGGGTAAGACAATAGTAAATCTTGATGGCATGATCAAGATGACAGATTCACCCTTCACTACCAGCGTTTTGGAATGCCCTTTGCCTCTCAAATTTCATCTTCCATAGATGGAAGTTTACGATGGCACTAAGGATCCCCTAGATCACATAGGGGCATTCAAGACGATACTAAACCTCTAGCAAACCCTAGATGAAGTCATTTGTAGGTTATTCCTGGCAACCCTTAGAGGAGCAGCAAGGGTATGGTTCAGTAAGCTACCCGTGACATCTATTGCAAATTTTGACCAGTTGAACAACTCCTTTGTTCGTCATTTCATTGGGGGCCAGCGCCATAAGAGGCCTATCTCCTATCTGCTAACTGTAAAGCAACAGGAAGGGGAAACATTGAGAGATTATGTAAAACGCTTCAACAAAGTAGTGCTGGAAATTGATGAAGTAGATGACTAGGTGATAATAACCACTTTCCAAGAAGGGTTGAACAATCCTGACCTCGTTCGATACTTTGAGAAGGTATAGAATGAAGCTCAACCCTACAAAGTGTTTTTTCGAGGTCTCATTAGGAAAATTCCTAGACTTCATGGTATCTTAGTGAGGAATTGAGGCAAATCTAGAGAAGGTCAGAGCCATACTTAACATGACTTCTCCCAGGATAGTCAAGGAGGTGCAAAGGCTGATAGGACGAGTGGCAACATTAAATAGGTTCATCTCGAAAGCCAATGATAAGTGTCTCCCCTTCTTTAAAATTCTTAAGCAGGCATTCCATTGGACAAACGAGTGTAAGGCAGCCTTTTAGAATCTCAAAGAGTACCTGGCCAAGCCTCCTTTATTGAGCCTGTTAGTGGAAGGAGAATATCTATTTTTGTATCTAGCTATGTCACAGACAACCGCCAGCTCAACATTGATTCGTGAAGAATCCAAGGTACAATGGCCCGTGTACTATACAAGTCAGGCTTTTCAAGGTGCCAAAGCGAAGTACCCATGTATAGAGAAGATGGCCTTCTCGTTAATTATGGCTTTAAGGAAGCTTTGTCCATACTTCCAAGCCCATTCCATCATGATAATGACAGATCAACTAATCCTAAAAGCAATGAGCAAACCAGATGCTATAGGGCGCATGGTCTAATGGGTTGTTGAGCTAAGCTAGTTTGATATTAAGTACAAGCCTAGAACAACAATCAAAGCTCAGGCTTTAGTAGACTTTATAGTAGAATCACTCTTTTAGACCCAGATTAGGAAGCAGAGTATTGGACGATCTGCGCAGATGGCTCATTTGTTGCAAGGCTCGGACGCGTCGGTATCATTATGACATCACTTAAGAAGGATGTCCTTAAGTATAGAGTTCAACTCCAATTTCCAGCAACGCACAACAAAGTAGAGTATGAAGCAGTCCTTGCTGGCCTAGGAATTGCAAAAGCCTTGGGGATTAAGAATTCGAAATTGAGGACTGATTTTAAACTAATTGTTGGGCAAATAACCAACGAATACGAAGCAGAGGAAGAAAGAATGAAAAAGTACCTCAAGCTAACAACTTAACTCATTGACAAATTTGATGACGTCAGGTTCTAGCAAATCCCAAGGGAAACTAGCTCAGCTACTAATGAGGTCGCTAAATTGGAGTCAACTGAAGATGCCTCAGTGATGACAAAGTTGCTTATGGAAGTCCAGACAATCCCTAGTATCGATGGATTATAGACCCTCTCAATCCAGTGACCGAGTACCTAGATGGACCTGATCCTTTCTTACATCAGAGACAGCCAACTCCCATCTGACCCGTCAAAAGCAAATAAGGTTTGAGTCAGAGCAGCCAGATTCATTATCGTGAATGTTAACTTTACAAGAGAGGATTTTCGCTGCCATACTTGAAATGCTTGACTCCTAAATATGTTGCGAGAAATCCATGAAGGCGTATGTGGTAACCATTCTAGACCTCGATCTTTGGTAGGAAAGACGATCATGGTAGGCTACTTTTGGTATGCAAAAAGACGTGGTTGAACTCGTCAAGAAATGCGATAAGTGTTAATGGTTTGGAAATGTGTAGTACAATCTTGGAGAATTACTGACGAGCATCTCCTCACCTTGGCCATTCTCCACATAGGGGATTGACATCGTTGGCCCACTCCTTCAAGGCAAGAAACATGTTTAGTTCTTGCTTGTCGCTATTGATTACTTTACCAAATGAGTTGAAGCAGAACCATTGGTAGTAATTGTTGAAGGAAAGATACAGAGCTTCGTCTGGAAGAACATTGTTTACAGGTTTGGAATCCTAAAGATTATCATCTCTGATAATGGTCAACAGTTTGATAGTTGAAAATTCAGGGAATTTTGTGCAGAACTGGGAATAAAAAACTACTATTCATCACCTAAACACCCACAGGCAAACGAGCAAACAGAGATAACAAATCGTAGTTTGCTCAAACTCATCTAAGCACGACTTTAGGGGGCAAAAGGTGCATGACCAGAGGAGTTACTAGGGGTAATATGGGCTTATCGGACAACTGCAAGAACACCAACAGGAGAAACTCCATTTAAGTTGGTTTTTTGTATAGAAGCAGTCATTCTCGTTGAAGTGGGGGTTGTCTAGTCTTAGGTGAGCTTGCTATGATGAAGGTTCAAACAATGACAAGCTGAGACTCAACATGGATTGTTTACCTGAAGATGGCAAAGTACCACAATCAGAGGGTAAAGCTCAAAAGGTTCAACCCCGATGATATAGTACTGCGAAAACTCTCACAAGCCACTAAGGACTCAACTTAGGGGAAGTTAGGCCTTATTTGGGAAGGTCCATATAAGGTCGTCCATTACTCAAGAAGAGGAAGCTACTACCTGAAGGACCTCGACCACAATCCACTGCCATGTCCCTAGAACGTGGAACATCTCAAGAAGTACTATCAGTAAGAAGTACTTGGATTAATAAGCTTCGTCAATAGGAGTACTTCGCCTGATGATGTATCAGATAAGCAAGATTTCATTGTTTTTTCCTTAAGCTTTTTTTCCTTTCAAGTATTTTGGTCAAGTTATTTTCAGTAATTTCCTTGTAATCCCCTCATAAATGAGGGTGCATGAAATAATAAGGCTCCATAAGCCATCTATTTTTCAATAAGTTTGACAAAGCTTCAAGGTTAAGTTCATAAACGAGAAGGATATATCCATGACCAAATGGTAAAAACTCAAAGGACGAGTTTAAATCGTAACTATGGTAAAAACTCAAATGATGAGTTTAAATCATAAGCATGATAAAAACTCCAATAACAAGTATAAATCATAAATATGGCAAAAACTCTAACAATGAGTTCAAAAACACAACAGGAATTCAAATGGTAAGGACTACAGAAGTACGTTATCAATGATGAAAACTTCAAGTTCAGATTATGTATTCCTAAAGGAATACTATGTATGGTCAAAAGAACCTCAAACAACGAAGTCCAATATTACGACGAGAACTTCGAGGTTTAAGCCATAGCAAAACTTCTTGAGCAAAGACTGAATAAGTAAATGAAGCCTAAACAAGGGCGTTGCTTATACAAATAAGGCGAAAAGCACATTTTAGTCCCTACATTTTCAGGCGATTCTCATTTTAGTCCCTAAATTTTATTTTTACCGTTTTTAGTCCCTATTCTGAAAAACGCCATCTATTTTAGTCCTTTCCGTCAGTGCCTTAACGACAAAATCCTAGGTGGTAGACGGAGTGCATTGCTGGCACACTAAATGCTGACGTCAGCATTAAAATAATAATATAATATATTATTTAGTATTTTAAAAATTCCACATCATTTTTTAAAAACAAAAAATAATTTATGAATTTAAACTAAATAAAAAAAAAAACAGAAATAAAAACCGAAAATAATATAAATTGAGATCTAGCATTATTTTGAGGAAGAACATAAACCTACCCATTATTTTGTTTGCAACCAAACACAATATCAGCTGAAAACCTTTATTATCCAAAATATTTCAGAAACCCAAAAATAAAAAAAAAAAAAAAAATAAAAAAAACTGAAGTTGTTCTTCTTCGCGTTCTTCCTAGACCCAGAAAACTCACAGTTTCAATACCATGGAGAACAACAACCACCTTCCTGACGACCATATCGGCATTTCACCGGTGCCGGAAGCCAAAGATGACGCGGAGCTAAAACTTGATTCCGCGGCAGAGGAGATCAAAAATGAAGAATCTGAACCTCATTTTGACCTCGAGAAAGCTTCCGAGGATATCGACAAATTTCTCTCGTCTCTGATGAGCGACGACGTTTCGGTGGAGGTTCCTGAGTTGGTGGAGAAATACTTGGATCTCGTGGAGCAGAAAGTTTCCAGTGAAGGAAGAGCCAAGTGGTGCCAGGTTCTCGATGAGGACTCGGCGTTTCTCGAGTCTCTGGATCGAGTTTCCAAGCTGATGAAATCGCTTCGGGAATTGAAACCGGAGGAGGAGAAATCGGAGTCTCGTGGCTCTCTGATCAATCGCATCGGAGGGATTCAGTATAGGAAGAACAACTTTAGTATTTTTTTTTTTTTTTTAAATTTCTGGGTTTTTGATGTTAGGGAAAGAACAATGGGTTACTAAATTTTTGATAAGCACTGACTGGGTTTTGTTTTTATGGGTTTTGTGTGTGTGTTTGTTTATGAAGAAAATTTCTGGGTCTAGGAAGAACACGAAGAACAACTTCAGTATTTTTTTTTTTTTAATTTCTGGGTTTCTGATGTTAGGGAAAGAACAATGGGTTACTAAATTTTTGATAAGTACTGACTGGTTTTGTTTTTATGGGTTTTGTATGTGTGTTGTTTATGAAGAAAATTTCTGGGTCTAGGAAGAACACGAAGAACAACTTCAGTATTTTTTTTTTATTTTTTTTTAAAATTTTGGGTTTCTGATGTTAGGGAAGGAACAATGGGTTACTAAATTTTGATAAGCACTTACTGGGTTTATTTACTTATTTTCCCGTACCAAAAAAAATATTTTTGATAATAAAGATTTTCAGCTGATATTGTGTTTGGTTGCAAACAAAACAATGAGTAGGTTTATGTTCTTGTATGTTCTTACTCAAAATAAAGTTAGATCTCAATTTATATTATTTTGGTTTTTATTTCTGTTTTTTCTTTTTTTTATTTAGTTAAAATTCATAAATTATTTTTTGTTTTTAAAAATGACGTGGAATTTTTAAAATACTAAATAATATACTATATTATTATTTTAATGCTGACGTCAGCATTTAGTGTGCCAGCAATGCATTCCGTCTGCCACCTAGGATTTTGCCGTTAGGGCATTGACGGGAAGGACTAAAATAGATGGCGTTTTTCAGAATAGGGACTAAAAGCGGTAAAAATAAAATTTAGGGACTAAAATGGAATCGCTTGAAAATGTAGGGACTAAAATGTGCTTTTTGCCAAAAATAAAAAATCAATTTACAATACAATTCACGTTTTGACAACTATGCTTTGTAATACTGGGAACCATTGATCGAATGGAATAGTCAAATTTCAAAACTAGTATATCAAAGAGAGAAAGCGAAAAGATGCAAAAAAGTAAACAAAGTTTATTATATTATATTATTTACTTATTCAATATATATTATTTACTTGATCATGATTTAATTATAATATGAATATTCCTATCCAAATTATATATATATATATATATGGATATGTTTAAATGAAATTGAATAAAATTATATTAAATTAGTTACACTTGCATCCTTTAAATTTTTATTTTTTCAATTTAGTACATAAACTTTGGTACTATAACAAATAGATTTCTTTACCTTTTTATTTTGCCAATTTAGCACATAAACTTTGCTATTGCAGCAATAAGATATGCTTAAATCCCCCTCCCCCCAAAAAAAATTTAGTCACTTTTTGCACCAAATATATATTGTAAGGACGCAATTTGGTGCCAAGCCCAAAAGGAAAATGATCTAGGCCCGAAGAGCCCAATACAATGAATTTATAGAGAATGGGCTAGAAAACTAGGTTTTAATGAATTAGACAACAATTACAGTGAGCCCAAATGATTAAAAAAAAAAATGTTTGCCCAAAGAAAATCGTCATCGACACAATCCGATGAGACTAGTTCTTTTGTATATATTTCTCTTGAATTGGGTTATAAGTCTAGTTCTTGTTGCTACAATGTTTTCTTCTCTTGAATCTCCGATTCCTCCATAAGGGACTTCTTTCTCTATTATATACCCTGTTTTTCTTCATCTTCACCCTCCACGTGTAGGGCAAGCTGCTTGTTTTTTATCCTTGTCCCATGAGCACTTTGTTGAAATCTTTAGGAGTAGTTGTATGGCTGACTACCACTGTTTAGGTATCACTTCCACATTAATGGGGCTAGAGGGTTAGCTGCAGAGTGTTCAATACGGTGGTAGCAGCTTTCTCTTAGATATTTCTTAGTTCCCCTTTGTCTTATGCTCCCCTTATATTCACCCTTTCCAGTAGACTCTTCCAGAGGGTTGCTCTTAATGACAAACCGAACCTTCTGACCTTTGCCTTGCGTAGCCGAGGAGGCATTCCTCCTCAGACTACCTTTCCAAGCCCTCCCAGTCATAGTTTGTCTATGGCGCTTTGATTCACATTTCTTCCCTATTGTCTTCTTGTCCTCGGACTAGTAGACGTCCTTGGATAGGGCCCATGGCCCAATACACACTTATGGGCCCTTTATCCCTATATATATATATATATATATTGAAAATGAAGGGGTCTTACTACTACAACATCACAGTTTAGAAGTCTATTTATTATAATACCAAAGTTTATATACTAAATTGGCTAAAATAAAAATTAGGTGTGTCTATTTATTATAGAACTAAAGTTTAGTATTAAATTTACCAAACGTTCAAGAGCAATTAGCCAAAAATTCAGAGGTATAATAGCATTTTATCCAATATTATATAATAAGTTTACTATACTTTCTATTTTCTCCGCAAACAAACGGATCATATACATCAAAGAAAAGATTAACAAAGAATTTGGATGAAGCTAATATTTGATTAGGGTAAATTACAATTTACCCGACTGTGATTTGGCCGAAATTTAATTTGCCTATCTGTTGTTTGAAATTTGACATTTTACTCACTTTAAGTTAGCTCAGTTAGATTTCTATAACCCACTTTTATTAAAAAAATAGCTAAATATGTAATTTTGCTCCACTTTTTATGTCTCTCTTATTCAAAAAAATAAAAATACAAGACAAAAAACTATCCATCGGAACACTTGCATCATAAAATTTCAAACTACAGGTAGACAACTTAAATTTTGGTCAAACCTCAAGTGGGTAAAGTGTCAAATTTTAAACCATAGGTGGGCAACTTAAATTTCAGCCAAACCACAGGTAGGTAAGTTGCAGGAACAGACTCAAGATTTTAAGATAACGGGGGCTAGAATATTAAAAAAAGAAAGAAAAAAAAACTCTAAATAGACATCCATATAGTATTAAAAATTATAAATACTCAATCGTTGTTTCTAAATACATTAAAATGCAATCATTTACCAACAAAAACAAACAAAAATAAAATAATGTCTTTTTTTAATACTAGGCTGACTAGGATTTTTTTTTTTTTTTGAATTTAGAGCGCATTCACATTGGTGGTGCTAAAACAATTTTAGCTTTTAGTATTTCAAAAAGTTACTTTATCTATTTTACCACCTCAATTTACAATACACCTAATATCAAAAATTCTATTTTTTTGTATAACTTCATTTAAAAAAATATAAACAAATAATTAAAATAATAAAAGAAGCGAGAGAATTTGAGTTTTTTAGTTGAAAGAAGAGATATAATCTTAATAAAATATTGTATTTTATTTTTAACAACTTGGTATAGTCAATTGGTTTTTATACCAGTTTGTTGTAGTTGCAAAAAATTTATCTTTAACTTCTTCGATAATACATGATTTTCTAGTTCTTTGGTGTTTAAATAGTTTTTTTTTGTTATAATGTAATCACCATTGTTAATATCTTTATTGTTTTTGTTATATTTTTTAGTTGGAAAGTTGCTATTTGGGTGAAGCTAGTTGGCTTATTATGAAGAAAGCGAGTTTAAGGTTTTAAGAGAGGGCAGCATACCTACAAAATTGAAAAATATTATAACTAAAAAAAAATTTGGACCCAGGGGGTCAGACCCCTTGGGCCCCACCTGGGTCCATTCTGGTAAGTTGCAATTTGTGAATTTTATTATTAGGGAAAAAAAAAATTGCATGAAGGATGAAGGGTGGGCCGTCCCCTTTGTGAATTTGGAGTAGGCCCAAACATTGATGGCCTTGTCTTAGTATGATTAAATCCTAAGAATTTTTTTATATACATATATTTTTTGAAATCAAATCTTAAGAAAATTATTAGGTAGTTTTGGAAATTAAGGGTCTATTTGGTAATATTGTTTTAATAATGTTGTTTGTATTTTTTGAAAGTACGCGTGAGTGAAAAAATATGTGAAAATACGTGTAATATTTTTTAAATACTGAAAACTGTTGTTTAAAATATACTACCAAACAACCCTAATATAGATATATATATATATATATATATAT